>NW_019942595.1:0-21271 GCF_002910315.2 Salvelinus sp. IW2-2015 | reverse complement strand
ATTAATACATCAATAATTTGGTACAGCCCAATCAGGACCCCTAGGTGTCACCGTTTCTGACCTTATTTACTGTTTTGTCTTTATTTGTTGGTGTCAGGGCGTGAGTTGGGTGGGTATTATCTATGTTGTCTGTTTCTATGTGTGGTTTTCTAGTTTGGCCTGATATGGTTCTCAATCAGAGGCAGCTGTCATTCATTGTCTCGATTGGGAACCATATTTAGGTAGCCTCTTTTCACTGTTGGTTGGTGGGTGTTTGTTTCCTGTGTCAGTGTTTGTGCCACATGGGACTGTTTTTCGTATAACCCACCCAAACAACGAATAACCCACCAAACAAGAACCAAGCAGCGTGGTAACGGCAGGAGCAGGAGAGACAGACGAGGGTCAGGATTTTGGACATGGGAGGAAATACTGGACGGAAAGGGACCATGGAAACAGGCTGGTGAGTATCGCCGCCCCAAAGCTGAGCTGGAGGCAGCGAAAGCGGAGAGGCGGCGGTATGAGGAGGCTGCACGTAAGCGCGGCTGGAAGCCAGAGAGGCAGCCCCAAAAAATTATTGGGGGAGGCACACGGGGAGTGGGGTTAAGCCAGGTAGGAGACCTGAGCCAACTCCCCGTGCTTACCGTGGAGAGAGAGCGACCGGGCAGGCACCGTGTTATGCAGAGATACGCACAGTGTCCCGCGTGCGTGTGCATAGCCCGGTGCGGTACATTCCAGCTCCTCGTATCGGCCGGGCTAGGGTGGGCATCGAGCCAAGGTGCCATGAAACTGGATCTACGGTGTCTCCCATATGTGTACATAGCCCAGTGCGGCTTATTCCACCTCGCCGTATGGTATGGCCATGGGGACTATTCAGCCAGGTAGGGTTGGGCAGGCTCGGTGCTCGGAACCTGTAGTGCGCCTCCACAGTCCGGTCTATCCGGCGCCTTCTCCACGCACCAGTCCGCCTGTGGCAGCCCCTCGCACCAGCCCAGTACCACTAGTGCCAACACCACGCACCAGGCTTCCTGTGTGTCTCCAGAGTCCAGTACGCCCTGTTCCTCCTCCCGCCACTCGCCAGAGTGCGTGTCCCCAGCCGGTACCACCAGTTCCGGCGCACGCACCAGGCCAACTGTGCGCCTCAGCAGGCCAGAGTCTCCCGTCTGCCAGCGCCGCCTGAGCCGCCCGTCTGCCAGCGCCATCTGAGCCGCCCGTCTGCCCAGCGCCATCTGAGCCGCCGTCTGCCCAGCGCCATCTGAGCCGCCCGTCTGTCCTGAGCCGCCAGAGCCGCCCGTCAGTCAGGAGCCGCCAGAGCCGTCCGCCAGTCAGGAGCCGCCAGAGCCGCCGCGCCAGTCAGGAGCCGCCAGAGCCGCCCGCCAGTCAGGAGCCGCCAGAGCCGCCCGCCAGTCAGGAGCCGCCAGAGCCGCCCGCCAGTCAGGAGCTGCCTTCCAGTCATGAGCTGCCCTTCAGTCATCTGCTGCCCCTCAGTCCAGAGGCGCCCCTCAGTCCAGAGGCGCCCCTCAGTCCAGAGGCGCCCCTCAGTCCAGAGGCGCCCCTCAGTCCAGAGGCGCCCCCTCAGTCAGTAGAGGCACCCCTCAGTCAGAGGCACCCCTCAGTCCAGAGGCACCCCTCAGTCCAGAGGCACCCCTCAGTCCAGAGGCACCCCTCAGTCCAGAGGCACCCCTCAGTCCAGAGGCACCCCTCAGTCCACGAGGCACCCCTCAGTCCCAGAGGCACCCCTTCAGTTCCAGAGGCACCCACTCAGTCATCTCTTCCTCGAGGCACCCCTCAGTCCAGTGGGGTCATTTAGGAGGGTCGCCGTTCCTAGGAGGCCACGGAAGCGGGGATTGACTATGGTGGAGTGGGGGCCACGTCCAGCGCCAGAGCCGCCACCGCGGACAGATGCCCACCCAGACCCTCCCCTATAGGTTCAGGTTGCTGCATTTTGGTTGGATGCCAGAGCTGAGAAATTGTTTTTTGTAACATCAGTATGTAAATGGTTGTATAAAAAGTGTGAAATAAATATTTTAACTATTCTAAATACAAATATCTATTTTAAAGTTTTGTGTCTGAACTAATGGGCACTACATAATTCATATCATATTGACATTTTCAGTAATATGCATATACACTACAAACCTTTGATCACACATAAGTCACAAACTAGCATGGAAAAGTAAACATTGTCTAAAAAAATAACCATGACACCAATACAATGTGGGACAATCAGAATCACTGAGGGTCAGCGGTTACAATCAACACCACAGCCTGCGTTTGGATGGTCAGCAGAGCTAGTCCTCGAGAGTCTTACTTTCAATACTATAAATGATGCATATTCATTCTCAATATACACAGCATGTTTCACATTGTGGACTTTATATCCGTGGAGAAGGAGACCGAAGTTGTGCCTTCATCATGGGTCCAGGATTAAGGCACAAAGGTGCTGTGTGTCGCAGCCGTTCTGAAGTTCCTGATGTGGATATAGAAAAATACATAAAACGATGGATGCAGTAGCCCCTGCCAGAGATGGAGGGAGAAGGAGAGAGCGAGTGAGAAGTGACCAGACCTTGGAGTGATGGAGAAAATGGAATGCCTACCAGAGCTTAAATAGAAAGAAAGCTTAAATAGACAAAATCAAATTACTTCTCACTGGTTCTGTGATCAAAAAATAAAATGTACATTTCAATTAAATTCTTTCTTGTCTTAAGTAGTTTTTTGATACTATGTGCAAGGCAAATGATCAGCATTAAAAACGTTGTGGATGGGTATAATTTGTATGTATAAAATGCATAATAGTAATAATTAAAATTACTAAATCGGGTCATTTTGTATACATTTATTTACATTTGTATCGGGCCGCTTCCGGGGGGGATTCTGTTAAGATCCCGGCAAAGTCGGCTGAATCCGGTAGACGGAAACGGGCCGATGTACGAGTCCCGACACCGGGCCGATTCAATCAGTTCCGGCCCCCCCCGTAAGTGGGCCGTTTCTAGCCCAATTCCTCATTGCTAGCTGGGATGGGCTCCCCCACAGCTAACACACACAACTTTCTCCACTGATACTACACATTCCTTCATCTCATGCCCTCCTACACACTGCTGCAACATGACCATAAGCTAGGCACCTAAAACACGGTAGTATTTTCCGAACAAAAGCTCACACGGGATAACTGACACATCCTAACTTGACCTTGTTGGYCAAAACTCTGCATCAAAACTCAACAGGACAGACAATGTCTTCTCCGTTTCACCACCAGGTCTGCGTCGCACCTAACGGCGGAGACAATTTTATAAACAGACGCTTCAGCTTTATAGCCACTGTGACTTGTCTGGGTTACCCCTTCTGTCTGTGGTATAATTGGCTGCATTGCTCTGCTAACTAGCTAGCTATCGAGCAGGCTAGCTCCTGACAAGATGGAGTAACATTAGCGCGCTATTAACATAATAATTCTGTCAGGATTTTTGAGTCTGCCTGTCAGGATCTAAACATATATTCTTAGTAGCCAGCCGCTCCTTTGTCTAAGTATCTCTYGCCATCTAAACTTGGTAACGCCTACAAAGCTTGAGACGGCTGTTGGATTGTGATTAGAGATATCCAACGCATGCGCAACATGGGGGCGTCCCAAGGACTCCGGATAGCACCCACCAAACTAAATTTAGAGGAACCTGCCTTTGTCCATTTACCCAAAGAAAGAGAAAAAGGCCAACAGGAAAAAGAAACTCAAATATAACACACACACAAGCTTCAACTGATGTAAAGTCAGGTTGGTCATGAAAAGAGTGACTTAAGCAGTAGAAGAATACACATAATATACATACAAAACATCTATTGTGTTCAACTGATCTCACTCATGACATGACTTTGTCTATTTTAGCATGACCTTTTAGCATTAACGAAAAGGAGAAAACAAAAAGAAAGGAAACAGAGCAAAATGCAGGTCCTGGGTTTGTGAGAGGGTTGCTTGGGCACATATGCTGTGTGCTGTACCCGAGGATGTGGCAGATGGAAAAAATGTGTTTGAGTATAGCCTATACACATTCTCTGTGACATGTATTTACTGTATAAGAGCTGTTATTTAACTTTGCAATTTCTTAATTATTTACCGCCGAATGTAATCTGACATGGAAAAACTGAGGGCTGTAAGAAATTGTAATGATACTGGTAACTTGTTTTTAACAACTTCTCAACACAAGCTATACTTGGCACAACATGCACCCATCCCCCACTATACCCCCACACTTTGTACCCTTATAAATAACCACAGACCCACACACACTCCCCTCCCCCATGAATAGGCCCCTGTGAAAACAAACGCACATGCATTCTGCTCAAGGATGAGACTTTAAGACAAAGAACTGTGTGAAGAGCCAATGGAACGTCGACATCAGGCCCGGACAGGACTACCCACGACCCAGATCGACCAATCGGAAGGCCAGACTACAAGATCAACCTACTTTACTTGTTGCCTAMATAACCWGTACAAACTGTTTAGAGCGSTCTCTTTTCCGACGATTCCATACGAGTCAGACAGAAGGGGCCGTYCTGCACGATTTGCCAGATATCTTTACATTGAATAAACTGTCTTACTAAATACTGTTCCACCCTGTCCAGCGTATTGACTTGGTCTCATTTCTCTAGTAACGAATCATCAACAGGGCCAGCACCATGATATGTGCGAGGACTACATGGGATCGCATTTGTGTGCACAAGCAGCTCAGCTGAATCCGACATAACTTGTTTCTGAAGCTAAGCAGCGTACGTAGATGTAGGCATCTGGATGGTAGACTTGTTCTCACTCAAGGGCATTACCCCTCACATACCAGTAGGACTCATTGGACAGTGGCTTCACATTTTATGTAAATATACCTCTATTTAGGTTGATAACATGACATTGATTCAACCATACCATTTTACTATCAACATTGAAATAAGGTCAAATAAAATATGTCTTATGAAATATGACATTCAACATCATTTCAACCACCCACTTTTTCATCCTGAATACAATTAACGTATACATAGTTCTGATGATCATGTTGAAATTAGAATTCTGTAACAACCTGTTAGTCAGGTTTAGTCAATGTAGTTAAGTTGAAGTTAACCTAATTTCATTGTTTACAACGCTGGTTGAAATTAGATTAAAACAATACTGGTAGATGACTTTTCCCAGTCCAATGTATTTTCCACATCACAATATGTTGAGAAATTACATTGAAACATTGAGTCAACCAGTGTGTACCCAGTGGGATGAGGAGCCTGTCCTCCAATGTGCTTACTCATGATCATTTCAACCTGGGAGATTTTAGTAGAGTTGTTGTGTGAAGGGAGACTGAAAGCACACACGGATGACCTAATGGCTGTTATGCAGGTTGTTACGAATCCCTTTTTCCCAGCAGTCTAGGGGTGATGGTAACGAGACCCGTAACATAACTCATGCAAATTATATTAGTGAAAAAGTAAGTGAGAACGAAAAACCACAGACAACTAAATTACCGTCATACACTCATTATTTGGTAAACACACAGTAAAGGGGGGCAGGAAAAGGGGCTGAGCTGGACCCAAGGAAAGAAACAAATATCCAAAAACACCCCTAAGTTAGACTACCTGTTTCAACAACAGCTAGCTAACTAACCAAAAATACAGTGGGTGGCCCGCGCAGTTCTAACTAGTGTTCTTAGACAAAGTATTCCTACGGGTAGTGTATGCCCATGGGCAACTTGTCTTGGTACCCCCTTTTCCCACCATCAAAACAAAACAGTCAAACACCATAACAAAACAATACTCACAGGGTAACGGACAAAGTGACATGTAGTTGCAAACCACAAGCGATCTAGAGAGAGATTGCATGACAGAGAGATCAAACTCTTGAGAAAACAACTGACAGGGTTTTTAAAACAAGGGAAAGGGAATGTGATAGGGTAAGAGAAAAGGAGCAGGTGTCTTCTGATTAGCGACTGATTGGTGACTGATTGGGGAATGATGATTGCCACCTGTGAGGGGGAGAAGGAGAGAAAATAAATACACACACAGGATACACACAGACAGGATACCTGTATCCGTAACATATGTACAGTTGAAGTCGGATGTTTACATACATTTAGGTTGGAGTCATTAAAACTCGTTTTTCAACCARTCCACAAATTTCTTGTTAACAAAACTTAGTTTTGGCAAGTCGGTTAGGACATCTACTTTGTGCATGACACAAGTAATTTTTCCAACAAWTGTTTACTGACAGATTATTTCACTAATAATTCACTGTATCACAATTCCAGTGGGTCAGAAGTTACATACACTAAGTTGACTGTGCCTTTAAACAGCTTGAAAAATTCCAGAAAATTATGTCATGGCTTTAGAAGGTTCTGATAGGCTAATTGACATAATTTGAGTCAATTGGAGGTGTACCTGTGGATGTATTTCAACCTGTGGATGTATTTTTTCCTACCTTCAAACTCAGTGCCTCTTAACTTGACATCATGGGAAAATCTAAAGAAATCAGCGAAGACTTCAGAAAAAAAATTGTAGACCTCCACAAGTCTGGTTCATCCTTGGTGGCAATTTCCAAATAATACCTACTATTATTCTGACATTTCACATTCTTAAAATAAAGTGGTGATCCTACCTGACCTAAGACAGGTATTGTTTTCTAGGATTAAATGCCAGGAATTGTGAAAAACTGAGTTTAAATGTATTTGGCTAAGGTGTATGTAAACTTCCGACTTCAACTGTATAGCCTGATGTAACTTCTACATTGATGATGTGCTCCAAAGGCTTTGTGTAACCTGTGAGGGCTCCGAGTAAGATAAGGTTATGGGAGGAAATGTGATCATTCTGATTACAGTATGGGGTACATTTGAGACAAAAATAATGTTTCTTATTATCTTAGCCAAAGTCAGTGAAACCACTTCAAATAGTCACTATCGCCCACCTCGCTTCTTCCTATAGAATGATGAGATTCCTGTGAAGTTAAAATTATTATGTTCAACATCTTAATATTATCTTTTTAATATTATGTTTTTAATATTATCAACATTATCTTTTGAATGGTAATGTAAATTTGAGCTTGTTTGGCTTTGCAATAGTTGAAGTTTTAGAATTCAGATATTTTCTCATGTTATAGCTTCCCCTTGTGATCTGATATTGGGAGTTACAATCTTTTTCAAAATGCCAACATGTTTGGGTTATTATGATTTGAGAAACATGGTTTATCATTCTTCAGGGGACTGTTTGATTTTGTATAAAATTCCCTCTAATTAGAGACGAAAAAAGTGATATTCTTTAGGTTGTATTGGATGTATCAATGTCAACTTTTCTTTTCCTATATTTTCCTAGATCTGACATACCACAAATGGATTTCTTACCTGCAAAAAGAAGCTTGAAATTTCAAAACAAAACCGTGTTTCCAAATTGCACCACAGTATCAGGAGGGTGACAATATACCCCCGTTCATTTGGCAAAGCCATTCCTGGAATATAGTTTGGAAACATAAACCCAAACAATCTGATTTGCTTCAACTGTCAAGTCGGTTCAAAAGTACATTTAATATCCTTCTGACCCACTTTCCAGTCCCAGTGGAAAGTGAAAATCACTCTACACTTGGCATTGTCATTTTCTCATGCTTTTTAATAGGATGAAAAGCTAAAGGAGCGTGATGACTGATGGTAAAAGATAATTCATTGGAGAACTGGTATGAAGCGTCTTTGAGGAACTACAATATGAGCCTACTGCACATGTATAAATTCTAGCACAACCACAAATGTAATCACAAAACCACACTAACTGCACCCCTCTCCGTCACAAATTGATGGTCCTCTTTCAAAATCTACTTAACATTTGTCAGATTGGCAGAATTCATTATAGATAAGATTGAGAATGTTTGGTTACGTTGTAGTCGAGTAGTGTTTTTGAGGTGACTTGTCAATGTGAAATGTAGGGAAATTCATCTTCTCTCAACACCCTCATACCTTCCTTCAAATGTTTGTGTCTCACAAAATAAATTCACTGATGTATGACAATCTATTCCTGCAATCAAGTGTAATCCAGAAATCAAGGGTAAAATGAATTGCATTCAAAAGTGAAGTCAGACCAAAAAGTATTAATTCGGTCAAGCACTTGAGCATTATTTTGAAACACATTTTAATTGAGAAAAAAGTTAAACTTACCTTGTTTGGTTGTCACACAAATGATTCAACCTCTTCAGGAAACTCAGACATTTTTATAGTGAAGTTCACAGACAGACACACCAAGATCATTAAAGATGGAAAAAGCATTCTGCAAGAACTACTTGGCATAAAAAAGCGTACTGTAAGTAAGAGATCCTTCCTTAAGAGGTCTTATAGACGACACAGCAAAACATTCAGCATACTTTTATAATTGTTGGCCCATATAGCGAAACGACAGGTTTTAATTCTCCCTTATTCCTTGAGCCAAATCGGAGATTTGACGAGACAGCCTATAGGGAGGAGGTCAGAGACCTGGCCCGATGGTGTCAGAATAAGACTAAGGAGATGATTGTGGACTACCGGAAAAGGAGGGCCGAGCACGCCCCAATTCTCATCGATGGGGCTGTAGTGGAGCAGGTTGATAGCTTCAAGTTCCTTGGTGTCCACATCACCAACAGAGTAGAATGGTCCAAACACACCAAGACAGTTGTGAAGAGGGCACAACAAAGCCTATTCCCCCTCAGGAAACTAAAAATATTTGGCGTGGGTCCTTAGATCCTCAAAAGGTTCTACAACTGCAACATCGAGAGCATCCTGACGGGTTGCATCACCGCCTGGTATGGCAACTGCTCGGCCTCCGACCGCAAGGCACTACGAAGGGTAGTGCGTTTGGCCCAGTACATCACTGGGACTAAACTGCCTGCCATCCAGGACCTCTACACCAGGCAGTGTCAGAGGATGACCTTAAAAATAGTAAAATACCCCAGCCACCCCAGTTCTCTCTGCTACCGCATGGCAAGCGGTACCGGAGCGCCAAGTCTAAGGCCAAAAGGCTTCTCAACAGTTTTTACCCCAAAGCCATAAGACTCCTGAACAGGTAATCAAATGGCTAACCAGACTTTTTGCATTGTGTCCCGCCCCCCACCCCTCTTTTACGCTGCTACTCTCTGTTTATCATATATGAATAGTCACTTTAACTATACATTCATGTACATACGACCTCATTTAGCCCGACAAACCGTTGCCCCCGCACATTGGCTACCCGGACTATCTGCAATGTGTCCCACCTCCCACCACCCACCACCCACCACCCACCACCCACCACCCGCAAACCCCTCTTTTACGCTACTGCT
The DNA here is from genome assembly GCF_002910315.2 of Salvelinus sp. IW2-2015. Lineage (NCBI taxonomy): Eukaryota > Metazoa > Chordata > Actinopteri > Salmoniformes > Salmonidae > Salvelinus > Salvelinus sp. IW2-2015. The sequence goes on along the minus strand of NW_019942595.1, from coordinate 12,003 downwards.
ACTCTCTTTTTATCATATATGCATAGTCACTTTAACCATACCTACATGTACATACTACCTCAATTAGCCTGACTAACCGGTGCCTGTATATAGCCTCGCTCCTGTTATAGCCTCGCTACTGTTATTTTTCAATGTCTTTTTACTGTTGTTTTTATTTATTTATTTATCTATTGTTCACCAAATACCTATTTTTTACTTAAAAATTGCACTGTTGGTAAGGGCCTGTAAGTAGGCATTTCACCGTAAGGTGAACGCACGTGACAAATACACTTTGATTTAATTTGATCAGTGTGGTGCAAAGTCATCGGGAAAGCAGAAATCATACAGTGAATATGGCAAACACGGCATCTTTATTGGGTAGATGGTTGAACCAAGACTTTTTTTATCGAGTTGCAGCAACACCGTCTGTGAGACAGGTTCAACGAGACAAAAGTCTTTGTTACTACTTGTGTATCCAACATGATCTACTGTAGAAGCCTCTTCAACAATAAATTGTACACATTTAAAATATGCCATTACATAAGAAAAGTCAATAGCAGCTGTATAACATGTCTTAATACAACGCGCATAAGTGGTAATGGCAACAATATGGAAAACCATAGCTTAACATAAAGTATGGAGTAAAAATTAAGTAAAAATGTATTTAAAAAAAGGCGAATTCTCTGTCATACAGTTAGCACTTGTCTGTACCAATGCAGCTAATTGACCTTCATAAGTTCCTGTAATTGTCTGGTCATCTATTATATTTGAATATTGCTACTGTATCTTTGGAAACCTGAATCGCTTGTAAAATTGTTAGTTATAGTTCTACGTTAAATGTATACATCTAGCCACTGGGATTTTTGCCCATTTTTCAAGGCAAAACTTCTCCAGCTACTTCAAGTTGGATGGGTTCTGCTGGTGTGCAGTGATCTTTAAGTCATACCACAGATTCTCAATTGGATTGAGGTCTGGGCTTTGACTAGGCCATTCCAAGACATTTAAATGTTTCCCCTTAAACCACTCAAGTGTTGCTTTAGGTATCTGTACCTTACTTTACTATTTATATTTATACTACTTATATTTTTGACAACTTTTACTTTTACTTCACTACATTCCTAAATAAAAGAATGTACTTTTTACTCCATACATTTTACCTGACACCCAAAAGTACTCGTTACTTTTTGAATGCTTAGCAGGACAGGAAAATGGTCCAATTCACACACTTATCAAGAAAACACATGATCATCCCTTCTGCTTCTGATCTGGACTCACTAAACACAAATGCATCTTTTGTAAATGACAAAAAAATGGTGCCATCTGCTTTGCTTAAAATAAAGTGATACATATCTTTACTTTTACTCAAGTATGACAATTGAGTACTTCTTCCACCACTGCAACTGAGTGATGGTGCTTTTATCAATTACATTTCATTTGGATACTTAAGTATATTTAAAAACAAATAATTTTACTCAAATAGTATTTTACTGGGGGACTTTTACTTGTGTAACTTCATATTAAGGTATCTATACTTTTACTCAAGTATGACAATTGGGTACTTTTAGGTGTTGATGAAAGACTCTGTAGCACCAGTGCTATTGGAAGAATTTGCAGCTTCTGAAACATTGTAGACATCTGTCAAAGCAAGAGAAGTCAAACAGTTGGTTTGTTATATAAAGCAAGGCAGGGTGATTATTTAACAAAACAAATATTTAAAGAACTGTGATAATTTCAAAATTCATAAAAAATGGTGAGCTTACTCCTCCTTATCCTTCTTCGGATGAAGTTTAATGCACTGGTTGATGATGTTGCCGCGCCACCACTGGTACTCTGGAATGGAAAAAAATGATATACACTCATTGGGCAATCAATATTTGCTGATACAGTAGTAAGTCTTATCAGAGAGATTCAAGTCTATGAGGAAGGCCAAAAACAGCCCATTAAACTTATGGTTTAACTTGGGATTTCTGAAATTGCAAAACATGTCTAATTACAAGGATCATCAGTGCACATAGTACACATGTAATTAACATGAATCATTTGAGGTAAATATAGAAGAAATGGTGTGAAGAGATGTACTTACCCTCGTACGGTCAGAGCCTGGGAGGATGGAAGAGAACGTTCCTGCTATAGCTGACCGGATCTGAAAGCACAGGACCATTCAATAAAAAATCACAACACTCTTGCATACAAAGAGGGTATAAACAAAAAATGTATGACTTTTCAAACACATACCTTGCCGTCTAAAAGTGTTCCAAACACCAAAACAAAGAAACCCTTTTTAAGAAAGATTAAAGATTAATGTACATAATACAATGTTGCTAATGTTGTTCAATTTTCATGAAAACAAATGTAGTTGTAAACATGTTGACATTTTACATCAGAACTCATTACTTGCAGCTTTCAGTTGGAAAATAAAAATGAAATAAAGATTTCAGTGTATGGCACTATTATGGAAAATAATACACCAATGTATTCAGTTTACCTGTAGTGAATTGAAGAGGGCAAATACAATATGGATTCCCTTATTTGTTGGATCAACCATGGTTCCTACTCCCAGTCCCCAGGTAAGGCCAAAGAATGGAGTCAGAATGGCCAGACACCTGGCAATGACCACAACAGCATTTCTCTCATCTGGCTGGGTAGCATCCCCCACGCCTCTCCTCAGCATTTTGTACAGAACCACAATCAGGATCAAAAAGTTGATGACCACTATGGTCAGTGCAGGGATCACAAAAGCAAGGAGAGCCCTTGTCTTGTCCCAGTTGAGCCAACATGCCTGGTTTTCATTGATGTATCCACCACTTGGAGCTGTTGCTGCCACAGTAATAACAGCAATGATAAGAGGTGCCCCATAGCCTACTGAGAAGCCAATAGCCAGCATAGTTGATTTTGACATATGGGAGAAAACCAAGACGGTCCGATAGAAAAGGAGAAGGCCTGAGATCAGCATCCAAAAGAACAGAGCAAGGTAGAAAAAGTGAATGAAAAACGTAGCTGCAGAACATGCCGGTATAGGTGTTGTGGTCTCTTCGCCTGGGTTTTCAAGGGTATTTTTTGATATTGATGCACCAATAATGAACCAAATGTCAGCAATCAGGAGAGACACAGCGATGTTCACAATGGAGACATGGCGCATGTAAGAGGTGTTGTTTCTGGTCATGGCCTTCCATACACAAGCCTCAATGATGAGACAAATGACTAAGCTACCCATCGATATGCCAACTCCAACATAAGTGATTATATCCAAAGCATCTTGAATCACTTTCGGAATGGAAGATGACATCAAAATGGAGAAAGAGGTCAGATGGTTACAGTGACAGGTGACCTGGCCCTCCTCATTAGACATCACTTTACATCCTGCGTTATCCCATCCTCCAAGGCTGTTAAAAAGGCTGAAGTTCCAGAAAACACACTGAGGATTGTATGTGAGCGACTTGTTCACCTTATCGAAGCTCAATGAGACATTTTTAGTCGTTCCATTCAACTTCACCAGCACTACAAGTCCATTGATGATGTTGTCATTGACACTTTGATTGCTGCCGTTCCTGGCTGGCAACACATTACTGAGGGAGTAGAACGTTAGAGTGGTGATGGTGAGGTGATTGGAATTAGTCTCTGGAATCTCTATCAACACACTTGAATTTAAGTCTGCCCTGAATGAGTTGTCAAATGTGTCTTGGTTTAACAGAATTAGCTTTGTTGTCACACTAAAGGACTTTGTTGGGAGAGAACCTGCAAAAAATTCCATGGAGCCCAGTAAACTAGAGCTGGTGTTCTTATTTTGGTCGGCATTGAGAAAGGTCCAGGATTGTTTTGCTTCATCAGAAACTAGGACATTCACTGTTTCTAGAATGTTCTGGGGAGTCAATGAGAAATCTGAGTTAGGTCCAAACTTAATGTTAATACTTTTTTWAATTTTTATTTTAAGCAAAACATGCACTTATGCTTATCTCACCACTATCAATAAACTTAAGTGTATTTCATTAGTTTTAGTTTATTTAAAGCATCAACTTATTTTCCAAACTTCATGCATTCAAAGTATACTAAAACCAAGTGAACTGATAAACTGTATATTTTTGTTTCTCTTGCACTGATCTCTACAGTTTATCTGTGCTTGTTATGTTTGTTTTCAACATACCTTTATCTCAGACTGGCTGATGTTCTTTGAAACACTTGCAACAATTCTCAGAATATCAACAATGGTCGAAATAGTTGCACTTGAACTAACGATTTGATCTTTTAGATCGACAGAGGTATTATTAAGTTTTGTTAAAAATTCTTCAACTGTTGCCTCTTTCAAGTCCTGCAGAGGAAGATAGGATTATACTTAGAAAATATACTGTATGTCATACACTTACATTTAGGACATCTAAGAGAGACATGTTTGAAAATAAATAAATATCATAATTGCTTACAAAACTCTCAAATCGTACAAATTAGTTTTCCTTCAAATGGATAACAACAACAGAAAATCATGCTCCAAATTATAAATACAGTTAAGACAACGATTGCTAGGGTTTACCAGTCATGGTAGGTGTTATTAAAAAGTATTACCTGAGATGAGGTTAGTAGCTCATTGATTGCAGTCAAGACACAAGTGTCACTCTGAAGTTTCCAACTTCTACTGCTTTCACAAATCGCTGTCTTTCTTCCATCCTCACCTTTATTACATGGTGCCACTGATGTGTCTTTCTCTTGGCCACTACCATATTCCAGATCGTTGCAAATTATAGCTAGAAAACATATTTTTTTTCAGAAATTTGAAACAGCAAATACTATATTCAAAGACAGAAAATACTGTACTTACCTCCTACGAAAATAGTCAATTTTGTAGTCTTTTCATATCCTGTTGGGTCTTTCACTTGGCATGTTAATGTGACAACTTTTGATGATCCATCACAGTTTTGAATTGTATAGTTATATTTAATGCAATTGTCAGGAGTCTCATCTATAAATAATACATGTAAAAAAAAATGTCAGATTGTTATAATGTAGACAACATGGTTTATGCATTCATTTATTTGGTCTCTTGTCATATTGAAAAGGAAGTCTGATTATCAACTAACACTTACTTGTGAGCAATTCTACATTGCCTTCTTTCCACATTAGTTTATAGGGAGTCTGCACACAACACTCCAATGGCGGACCTTTCCCCACCACACATTTGGTATTGATTTCTGTATTCGTTTGAATAATGGGAGCATCTTTGATTTCAATTTGACCCGTTTGGTAGAAATAGATTTCGTCACTCTTCAGAGTGCATTCATATTTCCCTGGGATGAAACAATATTGACATTGTTGAGTCAAGAAACAATATCTGGGCAGAACAAATGTATCATCCCTTTGTCTTCTTTAACTTTGGGTGGGTATGCTCTGGGTTTTGAGATTTCAATGTTATAGAAACCAAAATGTAACAGTGATTAAAAAAAGGTCATAAAATTGTCATTACACAATTGATAATATTTAGACTATAGACTCCTGCTTTCCTGCCAGGGTAGTTTAATTGTATAAAAAAAATAAGCGTAAAAAATGCACTCTTCAACTTACCTTCATCCTCAGCAATTACAGTTTTGATACCAAGTTTTGTCTTTTGTGATGCAAAATCATCTGTACTGATGTTGAACCTTCCAGTCGATGTTAAAACTCTTCCCTTTCGTTTCCACTCAACGTTTCTAATAATGCCCATCTTTACATTATCAGGAGGTGGTCCACACTCCAGAGTCATGGTGCCACCAGAGTAAATGGTAGTTGGTTTATAACTTAATACCGTGCTACCTTGGAATAGATTGAGAAATTCGTGGTCAACAGTTTTGTAGACCGATATTTAAAGCATCTTTTTTTTGGTCATAAGAATTTGCAATAATGTGATTTGAGAACGTTTTTAAGGACTTACTGTTATAAATAATATTGAAAGAGCTCATATCAACTTGATAATCAGCTGAAAGTGATGTTGCAAGTCCAGCATTAGCTTTGGTAATTTCAGTGGGGTCTGCAGCTGTGGTCCTAACATCAAAGTTGGCTATAACACTTCCACGGCTGTTAACAGGAACCAAAGAGAGAATARAGAAATAAATACATGTTGAATGGAAACAGCTTACTTCCATAACAACAGTAGATACCTACCTGAAACTTGTCAATGTTGCTGAAATAAACCCTGGCATGTTGTTCCTATACTGGGCCCGGATCTGTGTGAGATAATGATATTGATCATGTAAAACAAAATCGCAATGTTTCCAATGCACTACATGACCAAAAGTATGTGGAAKCCTGCTCGTCGAACATCTCATTTCAAAATCATGGGCATTAATATGGAGTTGGTCCCCCCTTTTGCTGCTACAACAGCCACTCTTCTGGAAGGCTTTCCACTAGATGTTGGAACATTGCTGTGGGGACTTGATTCCTTTCAGCCACAAGAGCATTAGTGAGGTGATGTTGGGCAATTAGGCCTGGCTCGCAGTTGGCGTTCCAATTCATCCCAAAGGTGTTCGATGGGGTTGAGGTCAGGGCTCTGTTCAGGCCAGTCAAGTTCTTCCACAACGATCTCGACAAACCATTTCTGTATGGACCTCGCTTTGTGCACGGGGGCATTATCAGGCTGAAACAGAAAAGGGCCTTCCCCAAACTGTTGCCACAATGTTGGAAGCACAGAATCATCTAGAATGTCATTGTACGCTGTAGCGTTAAGATTTCCCTTCACTGGAGCTAAGGAGCCTGAACCATGAAAAACAGCCACAGACCATTATTCCTCCTCCACCAAACTTTACAGTTGGAACTATGCATTTGGGCAGGTAGCGTTCTCCTGGCATCCGCCAAACCCAGATTAGTTTGTCGGACTGCCAGATGGTGAAGCGTGATCCATCACTCCAGAGAACGCATTTCCACTGCTCCAGAGTCCAATGGCGGTGAGCTTTACACCACTCCAGCCGATGTTTAGCATTGCGCATGGTGATCTTAGGCTTGTGTGCGGCTGCTCGGCAATGGAAGCCCATTTCATAAAGCTCCCGACAAAAAGTTATTGTGCTGACATTGCTTCCCGAGGCAGTTTGGAACTTGGTTGTGAGGGTTGCAACCAAGGACAGACAATTTTTACGCGCAATGCTCTTCAGCACTGCGGTCCCGTTCTGTGAGCTCGTGTGGCCTACCACTTCGCGGCTGAGCCGTTGTTGCTTCTAGACGTTTTCACTTCACAATAACAGCCATGTTGAAAGCCACTGAGCTCTTTAGTTCTACTGCCAATGTTTCCTATGGAGATTGCATGGCTTGGTTTTATACACCTGTCAGTAATGGGTGTGGTTGAAATAGCCGAATCCACTAATTTGAAGGGGTGTCCACATACTTTTGTATACATAGTGTACATCCGAAGCATTCATAATCATTACACTGAAAATGTACCCTGGCTGGATAATTGTATGAATAGTTATTTAATGCATTTGAGTATTTACTTGGGCCAACAATAGCTTGAGTCATGTACTTACAACTGGTTCAATATCGCCTTTGTACTTTTTGTATTTGTCACTATTTTTATCATTTAGGTCGCTAGTGAAATCTCCAATCATTTTGAAGGACATCGCCAGCAACAGAATATCTGAAACAAAAGAAGAAGAATGACAAACATGCTTAAATGGAATGGAATTGTTGCTACCTATACTGTATATCCTCTTATTCACTCCCCTCCATATGTATTTGGACAGTGAAGTTTTATACTCCAGCCTTTTGGAATTGAAATCAAATGTTTCATATGAGGCAACAGTACAGAATGTGTCCTTTTATTTGAGGGTATTTTCATACATATCTGTTTTACCGTTTAGAAATGAAAGCACATGGCCTCTCGAGTGGCGCAGTGGTCTAAGGCAGTGCTTGCTGTGCCACTAGAGATTTTGGGTTCGAGTCCAGGCTCTGTCACAGCCGGCCGCGACCAGGAGACCCATGGGGTGGCACACAATTGTTCCAGCATCGTCCGGGTTAGGGGAAGGTTTGGCCGGCAGGGATGTCCTTGTCCCATCGCGCACTAGTGACTTCTGTGGCTGGCCGGGCACAGTGCACGCTGACACGGTCGCCAGGTGTACGGTGTTTCCTCCGACACATTGGTGCGGCTGGCTTCCGGGTTAAGTGGGCATTGTGTCAAGAGGCAGTACGGCTTGGTTGGGTTGTGTTTCGGAGGACGCACAGCTCTTGACCTTCGCCTCTCACGAGTCCGTACGGGAGTTGCAGTGATGAGACTGACTGAACTGAACTGACTGATACCATGAAATTGGGGAGAAAATTGGGTATTTTTTAAAATAAAAAAAATATATTAAAAAAATAAAGAAATTAAAGCACTTTATGTATCTAGTCCCCACATTTGAGAAAGTCATAAGTATTTGAAAAAATGTACTTATAGTGTAGTAAAGTAGTCACAAGTGTAGTATTTGTTCCCATATTCCTTGCACTCAATGACTAAATCAAGCTTGTGACTCGAACAAACTCATTGAAATCATTTGCATAATGTTTTGTTTGTGTTTCAGATTATATTTTTCCCTATAGGAACTGAATGGTGAATAATGCATTGTGTCATTTTGGAGACCCTTTTATCGTAAGTAAGAATAGAAGATGTCTCTGAACACTTCTACATTCATGTGGATGCTACCATGATTATGGATAATCGTGAATGAATGGTGAATAATGATGACTGAGAAATTAACAGAGGCACAAAGATCATACCCCCAAAATGCTATTGCTCATGCTGAGAGGTTAACATGTTTTGTTGTAGCCACTGTAACCTTCTCACCCGTCAATATTCATGATTGATTCATGATTTTTCATTATCATGGCATAATCAGGATTCATTTTGCAGTGTTCAGAAACATCTTCTATTCTTACACATACCAGTTGGTTTTGCAGTTGTTGTTGTTGTTGTTGTTGGTGCTGGTGCTGTTGTTGTTGGTGCTGGTGCTGTTGTTGTTGGTGCTGGTGGTGTTGGTGGTGGTATTGTTGTTGTTGTTGTTGTTGTCATGGTAGCTGGCTGCTGGTAGGTGTTCCGTTTGTTCGGCGCTCGGTTGGTGTTGGTCGCGCTCCCCGCGTATTGTTGCATCTCGTTCGCTCCCGTCCTCGCTCCTCGTTCTCGTTTGGTTGTTTGTTGCTGCGTCCCGGTGCCGTGGCTGGTCGGTGGTGTCGTTTTTGTCAGTTGCTCCGGTGTTGGTCTCTTCACCGTAGTTCCTGTTGGGAGAGACACATGGCGTAGTAGTAAGTGAAAGCTACAGTACAAAACTGTAGGTGAATCACAGAACAACACCTGTGGAGGTTGTTCTCTGTTCTGTTGTGGGCTTAGGTGTTGCAGAGGCTACAGCAACGCGGTAATATACAGTAGTGGCAGACTGTTACATTGTTAGATCTGTTTGGTGAACTATGGTTCACCTACTGGTGAATGTGATCAGGATTCATCTAGAAGTGTTCAGAAACATCCTCTATTCTTACACACACCAGCAGGTTTTGCAATTGTTGTTGGTGGTGGTGTTATCATAGTTGGTGGTGTTGTTTTGGTACTTAATGCTGTTGTTGATTCAGTGGTTCATGTATTTGTGGGTGCAGTAGAGTCTACAGCAGAGAAGTAACATAGATTGTTAGGTCTGTTTGGTGGAGTCCGCTTTAGACAGGTTTTGTTATACAGAAGTTCATGACATTTACTAGTATCTGTGGTCGGTTGTGTTGTGGGGTCAGCTGTATTGATCTGTTTTATTGTAGCTGCAGGTGTAGTAGAGTCTACCAAGAGAGAAGTAACATAGTGATAAACTAAAGAAGCAGATTAACAGAAACTCATAATGACTCAGAAAGTACTATTTGATAGCCTTCAGATGCACTTAGCCTGGTCAATGTGGTCAGTTCTGTTGTGACAGATAGTGACAACAAAAATGCCATTTTGTTTTGAAATAAAATATGTTAGCCGTCATACTGGTAATTGTGGTCAGTTGTGTTGTGGGGTCAGCTGTAGTACTTTGTCCTGTTGTGGGTGGAGTTGTTGTAGAGTCTACAGAAGGGAAGAAACATGGTGATTGAATGTCAGATCTTTTGGTGGTGAACTTTGCTTCAGACAAGTTTTGTTCTCCAGAACTTGATGAAACTTACTGGTAACTTTGGTCATTTGTTCTGTAATGCTGACCTCAGGTGTCGTAGAGTCTTAACAAGAGAGAAACAGAGATTGTGACAAATGTGTGAGGAACTGAGATTCAGAATAAATTACTTTCAGCAGTTAATGACTGTATTTCCAGGTAACTTTGGTAAATTGTGTTGTGGGGTCAACTGTAGTGGTCTGTTTTGCTGTGGCTGCAGGTGTAGTAAAGTCTACCAAGAGACAAGCAACACAGTGATAGATTGAAGAAGAAACAGATTAATATAAACTCATACTATGTTTAGAATTGTTTTTACCAGCCTTTAGAAGCTCTTAGTTAACTGGTCACTAGTGTCAGTTCTGTTGTGACAGATAGTGACACGTTAATGCAACTTTGTTCTGAACTAAAATATATTAGCGTACACTTACTGGTAACTGTGGTCAGTTGTGTTGTGAGGTCAGCTGTAGCACTCTGTTGTGTTGTGGGTGCAGGTGCACTAGAGTCTACAGCAGGGAGGGAACATAGTGATAGAGAAGAAGCAGATTAACAGAAACTCATAACAAACTCAGAAAGTAATATTTGCTAGCCTTCAAAAGCACTTAGCCTGGTCACTGTAGTCAGTTATATTAATCCATGCTTTGTTACTTCTAGGTTAGACTACTGCTATGCTCTACTTTCCGGCTACCCGGATAAAGCACTAAATAAACTTCAGTTAGTGCTAAATACGGCTGCTAGAATCCTGACTAGAACCAAAAACTTTGATCATATTACTCCAGTGCTAGCCTCCCTACACTGGCTTCCTGTTAAGGCAAGGGCTGATTTCAAGGTTTTACTGCTAACCTACAAACCATTACATGGGCTTGCTCCTACCTATCTTTCCGATTTGGTCCTGCCGTACATACCTACACGTACGCTACGGTCACAAGACGCAGAACTCCTAATTGTCCGTAGAATTTCTAAGCAAACAGCTGGAGGCAGGGCTTTCTCCTATAGATCTCAATTTTTATGGAATGGTCTGCCTACCCATGTGAGAGACGCAGACTCGGCCTCAACTTTTAAGTCTTTACTGAAGACTCATCTCTTCAGTGGGTCATATGATTGAGTGTAGTCTGGCCCAGGAGTGTGAATGTGAACGGAAAGGCCACCTTTGCAACGAACCACCCTTGCTGTCTCTGCCTGGCCGGTTCTCCTCTCTCCACTGGGATTCTCTGCCTCTAACCCTATTACAGGGGCTGAGTCACTGGCTTACTGGTGCTCTTTCACGCCATCCCTAGGAGGGGTGCGTCACTTGAGTGAGTTGAGTCACTGACGTGATCTTCCTGTCTGGGTTGGCGGCGCCCCCCCCCCCCTTGGGTTGTGCCATGGCGGAGATCTTTGTGGGCTATACTCGGCCTTGTCTCAGGATGGTAAGTTGGTGTTTGAAGATATCCCTCTAGTGGTGTGGGGGCTGTGCTTTTGCAAAGTGGGTGGGGTTATATCCTTCCTGTTTGGCGCTGTCCGGGGGTATCATCGGATGGGGCCACAGTGTCTCCTGACCCCTCCTGTCTCAGCCTCCAGTATTTATGCTGCAGTAGTTTATGTGTCGGGGGGCTAGGGTCAGTTTGTTATATCTGGAGTACTTCTCCTGTCTTATCCGGTGTCCTGTGTGAATTTAAGTATGCTCTCTCTAATTCTCTCTTTCTCTCTTTCATTTTCTCTCTCGGAGGACCTGAGCCCTAGGACCATGCCTCAGGACTACCTGGCATGATGACTCCTTGCTGTCCCCAGTCCACCTGGCCGTGCTGCTGCTCCAGTTTCAACTGTTCTGCCTGCTGCTATGGAACCCTGACCTGTTCACCAGACGTGCTACCTGTCCCAGACCTGCTGTTTTCAACTCTCTAGAGACAGCAGGAGTGGTAGAGATACTCTTAATGATCGGCTATGAAAAGCCAACTGA
>NW_019942594.1:23663-76931 GCF_002910315.2 Salvelinus sp. IW2-2015 | reverse complement strand
AAAGCTTATTTCTCTTAAATGTTGTGGACAAATTTGTTTTACATTCCTGTTAGTGAGAATTTCTCCTTTGCCAAGATAATCCATCCACATGACAGGTGTGGCATATCAAGAAGCTGATTAAACAGCATGATCATTACACACGTGCACCTTTTGCTAGGCCACTCTAAAATGTGCCGTTTTGTCACAACACAATGCCATAGATGTCTCAAGTTGAGGGAGTGTGAAATTGGCATGCTGACTGCAGGCATGTCCACCAGAGCTGTTGCCAGTGAATTGAATGTTAATTTCTCTACCATAAGCCACCTCTAACATTCTTTTAGAGAATTAGGCATTACCTCTGACCGGCCTCACGACTGCAGACCACATAAGCATGTCAGCCCAGGACCTCATCCGACTTCTTCACCTGCGGGATCGTCTGAGACTAGCCATCTGGACAGCTGATGAAACTGAGGAGTATTTCTGTCTGTAATAAAGCCCTTTTGTGGAGGGAAACTCATTCTGATTGGCAGGTCCTGGCTGCCAAGTGGGTGGGCCTATGCCCTCCCAGGCACACCCATGGCTGTGCCCCTGCCCAGTCATGTGAAATCCATAGATTAGGGCCTAATGAATTTATTTAAATTGACTGATTTCCTTATATGAACTGTAAAACTCAGTAAAATTGTTGCATGTTGCATTTATATTTTTGTTCAGTATAGGAAAGGGTCAATTTTAGCTAGCTAGCCACTGGAGGACAACACAACAAGATTAAACAAATCAAGTTTGTCAATGATGTATTGCTCTTGATGTGATTGGAGTGAAGCCAAATCCAAATAGATTTCCCTTGACACTTTTTTTGGTGTGCCAGGTCCATTCATAGTTCAGTTCGCTGATTAAAATAAGAGCCGCACTTTTTTTTTTATCAAGGGAGGCCAAATGCTCGCTGGCTTCCCTTGCATTCAATGCTACGGGCGGCAACAATGTCATACTCTTTTTGACCAGACAGCATCAGATAGATGGTCTACACAGAGACAGGGGGGCACTGTTTCACTCGCTCGTATGCTTTCTCTGGTGAGATACATTCAGCCTCTTGCGAATTGAAGGAAATGTTGGTACATTTTGGGGATAAGCCTGGCTTCCCTTGGCATCCATGAATACACGCCACTGGGGATGATACCAGTATTGGGATTTTTTTCCATGGCAAACATGAAAACACGAAGCCGAACAAACACTTTGGTCCTTTAAAACCTGCTGTATGTAAAATGTTGTGTGCTATAGCTTGAAAAAATAAATGTGACTCTGGATGACACCATAATGACGTTTGTTGACAACATTAAGGCTGTTTTCCTAAATCATTTAAATACGCTTCGTGTTTTGTTTCCTTGCCATGATCACCGTGAACATTTGGCTCTCGAAGACATACCAATGTTTCTTACCTTATGGGGATCCTTCTCAACATACAACAGTCTCTCATGGCTGTGTTGGAGCCAAGACCACACAGCGTTTGAAGGTGTGGGTTCTCCATCGTCAGTCATAACACAGCACAATAAGATGTGTTTACCCCAGTCTGGGCTATTAAGGTGAAGTGCCATTACTCTCGATGACAAACAGGTTACTTTCATTGTGAGCTACGTAGTTCTCTTTACAAAGGCGAAACCACCCATTATTAGGAAACAGAATTTTAGAACATTTAATTTGGCTTCGTGCGCGATCTTTCAAGAGAATTTCAGTCGCTCGAAGTCATAAGTGTTCAGATAATCCATGGTTTTCTGGGGATCTAACCGAGTTAATTCATGAAAGAAATGTGGTTTGGGCCAAAGTAAGACAGTCCAATCTGGACTAGATTTAGAGAAGGGAAACACATATCTCACTTATTCATTAGTTAGTCAGAGTTTTACAAGCGTGAAACAGCAAAGAACCTGAATAATCCCTTTAGAATGTGGAAAACTGGGCCTCCCGGGTGGCGCAGTGGTCTAGGGCACTGCATCGCAGCGCTAGCTGCGCCACCAGAGTCTCTGGGGCGACGCACAAAAAAGGTGGAAAACTATCAAATCAAAATGTGTACAGGTTGATGGTACAATGTCTGAAATGCTTCCTATAAATACTGTAGTGCCGCAAGGTTCCATTCTTGGGACGTTATTATTCACTAGGCTACTCAAAATGTAGGGTTCTTTCCAAGCACTTAGCTAGCTGATGAAGCCTTAGAACTACTAAATATTGAGACTGCAAACTCGAGGTGCGTAGCAGCCATGGACTTCAACCATTCAAACAGTCAATCTCTGCAAAACAAGCAGTATTGACCTATGAGCAATTACATAACTGGGAGGGAATGGAGAATCTGTGGGAATCTGGTAGAGAAGTAGACAGTATAGAAAGCCACTTTACTTTGCACGGACTGTTTGTGAGATTCACTCAATTAGGTACATTAACTCACAAGTCAATAATGTGCAGATTTATTGCATAAGACTGACATTACTGTTATATAGGATAAACGATTMACCCTTTCAGAGCCATACAGCTTCTGTCGATAACAACAAATACAACACGACGAGATTTAACTCGTAAGAACTTAAAACTGAGTTGTTTGAACTTAACACAACTTCAAACTCAAGGTCTCCAAGGTGACCCGTCTCGATGTCACAAGTGCGGAACGAGTCCAGATACGGTTTCAAATTCTCTCCTTATGGTCGTGACCATGAATCACGCCCCAAAACAAGGCTGTCCAAAGACAGTCCTACAGTGAGGCTGCTAGAGCAGATAGGACTACACACCCACCCATGCACGTGGGTGGAAAGAGTGTAAACTTGGGCTTGGGGCAGGGTAAGCCAAATATCACCCCAGGCCAGAATCCTGCTCCCTCAAGGCTGTGCTTTCGAATGCTGGAAAGGTCAGGCTATTTATAGGGTAACCTATGAGCTAGGGGTTATTTGGGGAAAGGGGGGGATACTGGTCAGGCTCTGAGATACTGAAATGTCACCCAGGTGATAAATAGCTGGCTTGCTTTGGCCCATAGCTACACACAGTGTTCTTGGATCTGGTTACCTCGTTTCAGTTCTGTTGGTGTGGGGTGCTTGTTTCCATCCCTTACTACGTACTCATTAAGATCTGTGGGCTTCATGCGCTTGGGAATGTACCGACTCACAAACAAGTGTGTGCAACTCTATACCAACTGGATGTAGCCTTCCTGCATGTGGCCTAAGTGTTCCATGGGTCAGTGGTTCCAGCCCAGGTCTCCCTGAAACGCCCCCCTCCTTCCTTTACATGGAGTCTACCTCCTGTCACCATAGGCGCGGTCTCTTGTCCAGCACTACTCAAAACGCTAAGTTCTTAGACGTTTAGACTCGGGGAAAAGCCCACGCCCCAGTGACCCTTCAGATGTAACACTCCCTCTCTGACTGGAGCCTCAGTTGTTCCAGTCAGCTGGCGGTGGGGGGGGGGGGGGGGGGGGGGGGGGGGGGGGGTGTACTGGGACTTGGCTGGGCTTTCTGTCCCAGACTCTCTGCTGCAGGACGACAGGACCACAGCATTCTGCCCCCATAGAGCCAGTGTCACTTGACAGCCACTGTAACTCCACAGCTCTCATGTTCAGTTGAAAGGGGCCGCGTTGGCATCTATCTGTTCAGATGGGGGTGTGGATGTTCATTGTAGAAGAGGGCTTTGGCCTAGAGATCCAATCTCATCCAACATACACAGAGAGATGCTGCACTCAAAACAGTGTTTCTGAGACAGTTTGTGGACTAGCACTAAATATGCAACAAAGTTGATTAAAAACAAAAGAAACTACAGGTCAGACAATCCCTTGTACAAGAGGGGCAACATGAAAATAGGTCTGCACCTGCAGAAACAATGGATTTCCAATGGTAAGGAAGGGAACCATTTTTAGACATAGGCTGATCTGTATGACAAAGTCTTGTAATTTCTTATGCAAATAACGAATGCCTGAGCTTCCAGCTTGTGGCGTGTAGACAACCAGTGTTAAAACCGAACTACTCACCAGATCCTCTGGGGGCTTGTGGATCTTGTCCCATTTCACAGAGGGTCCTTTTACCTGGAGGAATCTGTGGAAGAGGTTCTTAAAACCCTCAAAGTCCTTTTTGGAAATCTGAAACAGAAAGTGCCAAGGCTCAGACTTTGAATGGACGCAAATGATCAAAATCCACATAATTGATTCATAATGGCATCCAATTCACATGCAAAACATAGCTTGATAAAAGACACACGATTGAAATCATAACATTACTAAAGCCTAAAACAGTGTCTCCCAAACCTCTAGTAATCTCCATTTAGCCAACTCCATTTATTTGATGTATTCCAGAAACAGCACACCTGATTCAACTAATAGTTATTTTTATTACACTCATATAGCAGTCAGTACAAATCCATCAGCATACAAAATATTAATGGATATGAGCAACATTTATTTATATATATTTTTTACAAAAATCGAAATCAATAACGTTCTGTGGTCTTAAAGAGAATAATTAACCAATGAGCAGAAATATGGGATTGGTAAAGTAGACTTTGGTATAGTCAGTTTGTTTTGGCTGCAGGTGTTCCTGCCTGTCACTGTGATTCATTCAGGGGTTAGCCAGACTCTGAATTGAGATTTTAGGAGGCTGACAGCGAAGTCAGTGTAGAGTTGTGTCCATTGTTCATGAAGCCGGGTTAGGGACAGTATCTGAAGTGCCTCAGTATAACTGGAGTATCCTCCTAGGATGGTGCTGCTCTTCTGAATACGCTCTAGGTCACCAGACTGGGCCTGGGTCAGTGAGCTGTGTCAAGCAGGAGCGGCATACTCCAGGGCGGGGCGTCTGTAGTCGGTGTAAATGCTAACCAGGTCTTCCTGTGGCACATGGAACCTTTTAAGGCGGCGAAGGACAAAGGGTTTTCTGTTGCTCTTGGTTACCATAGTAGCAACCTGCTCGCCCCATTGTAAGTCTTTCTGTACCATTACCCCTAAAATCTTCACACTATCACACACTTTGAGCTCCTGGCCCTCAATCCGGAGAGGGCACGGGACCAGATTTAGATCGTCAACAAATTTCCACCTACTTTCGACATCCCGGGCTGCGCTGTTTTTGACAAAGGAAGATGAAGGCACAGAAGAGTTCCTTGAGCCACACCTCCAGTCGGCTTCAAGTCTGATGATTAGTAAAACATTTGAATCAGGTGTGCTTGTACTGGAATATAGTACCTCAGTATGAGTCATAAAACCTAGTGGTCAAACAGGGAAATGGTTTTGATAACCTTGTAAATCTCTCTAGGACAAGGTGACTTTTATCAATATATTCACCTGTATTTACCCCCCCAAAATGAAACGCTAATTAGCTGCCAATGTGGCTGTCATAAAGAACTACAAATGACATGATCTGGACGAGACTGCTGAATTGAGGCAAAGGTAAGAATCTGTGGATTAGCTTTCTAATGTTAGCTAAATGTAGTAATGAGTAAATTGGCTACATTTCTTTAAATGGACAATTCTGTGAACTATCTTGTGCAAGTTTTAAAATTGACAGAACACCTGTTAGCAAAGGTGTCAGCTAGCGATGACGAGCAGGAGCTTCCAGGGATTTGTAGTTTTGCATGTCTACTTTGATGCTAATTAGCATTTTCGAATTTGAGAGTAAATCCAGCCAAATTTATTGATAAGTCACCTTGTCCAAGAGAGATTTACATTGTTATCAAAGCGTCACGCCAGTGTAAGACTACATGAAACACCCCTTATTTTAAGTGATTCTAAAATCCCTATGGGAAAAATGAATTGGAACCATTTCCCTGGTTTTATGACACCTCCACTGTGGGGCTCTATAGACCAAATCAAATGGAGCTGGTGGAGGTTAATCGAGAAAACGCTGTCCTGACCAAACCTATAGCAGCATACAGAGTTGAATTGTTTTTTCGATGTGCCATATAAGCTACATCTGAACTCAATATTTCTATTCCAAATGATATGCATCATTATTTCTCTAGTCTGTTGATGCAGTCTGTTTGGTGTCCCTATAATCAAAGCATTCTGCCCGCAACCCTCCTTTCTGACCTTTGCTTAATGGCTTTCATGTACGTTTCAGTTCAGTGTGTTCTAAATGCCCCCATTGGGATAATCATTAGAACTCCCACCTAGCCAATCTCACTGTTCCACCTCAACCCTCCGGGCTCCTTAGTGGGTTTTAATTGCGTTTCTCCCCCCTCCGCTATCTAACTTTAATGTGATGTGTTTGAAGTGAAACCAGGAGGAGTGTAAAAAAGGAACCACTTACTCTAAAGAGTGAATGCTTATCTTGTAAGCTTTTACCATCATGCCAATGCTTTAGTTAGCAGTAGCAATGCTAACTGCATACAAACTGTTTGCTAAGCAGGGAGAATTGTCTTTCCAGTTTCTGGTCAAATGGGTTGTGCGCTGTGCTTGTTGGATGGCATGGTAATAGCTGATGCGTTGTAAGGTGAGGGCTCAGTGGTGAGGAAAAGTGACAATGATTTCTGTGGGAATGTATGGCCTACATCATATATAGAGAAAGAGTTGAACATCTTGCCTGCTGGGGCTTAAAGTAAACAGGGGGGCAAAAAGTGGGGAGAGGAGCAGAAAGAGGTAGAAAGAGTGAATCCATGTTGTGAAATCGTGAAGTGTGTGCATTTGTGTTTGACCCATCGAGAGACACACAGGTCATTCACCATCCGGTTACCCTCTCAGAACAGCATGCCAAGAAATTTCCTCACTCCTCCAAAACAACCACCCTGGATCCACAAACATGCACCAGGTACTCTCGCACCAAACCCCAGGCCCACCTCCTGCTCAGCCCCCTTGGCTGTGGTCAGCAGCTTCTCCAGCTCTTTGTGCATGGAGGTCTCGTGCTGCAGCCGCAGCTTCTCCTGAAACTCTGCCATCCCGGCTTTGCTGAGATCTGCCGGGAGAAAGGAGAAAGAAAGCGACAGAGGTATTTCATCATTCAGTCCTCTTGAACCATTCGAAACAATCAAAGAGTATGAGGCCAAAGGAGAGAAAGGAGAGAATGAAAGGGAGAGGGCTAGTTCGTTCATTCTGCTGGAACCATTCAAAACTATCAGACAGAGGATAAGGTCAGTTTAAAGACGTTCAGTCATAAAGCCTTCTTGAAACAACTGCATGCCTGTGTTCTAATGAGCGAGGCAGCTTGTAGTCATTAATAAGCAAGCAAGCACATTATTTTACAATAGGTGAAATGGAACATTGTTACATATGATGCCATGCAAATGTCTACCCACATGTTGGCTTATTGGATTTTAATGGACATCTAGAATTTTCTTCCTATATCCATTATGCCATGACCAAGTCAAGCCTATTGGGTCAATATTATCATATATATATTTTTAAAGTCATTTAGCAGATGTACTTGTCCAGAGCGACTTATAAGAGCAATTAGGGTTAAGTGCCTTGCTCAAGGGCACAGAGATTTTTCCCCTAGTCCGCTCTGTGATTCGAACCAGCGACCTTTCGGTAACCGCTAGGCTACCTGCCCCTCCATTATTGAACCAGTCAATTTGCGATTCGTTCACCCTGTGTTCAATACAGGATTTATTACGTTAAGAAAATATAGACATAGCAGCAACCAAGCTCTGGGTACAATTGACATGCAAATCACTCAAGATGAAAATATCCCCCACTAGCCTAATTTGGCAATTCCCAGTATTGCATAATACCGATGTGGTGAAATCTATATTCTCAGTATCCTAAATTCAAGACATCAGAAATATAGATAAGTAAAAAGAACACACTGCGTTCTAAAAACTTTAAATCATTAATAACTAAAAAGAGAAGTCAAGAAGTGACTGATAGTCATGGAAAAGATAAGAACTGTCAAGACCAAACAATAGCAATGGGAAAGTAGCTATCCGACTCATTACCGACTGGTACAGAAAACTTACCATCCAAAACAGACATCTTTGGACGTATGACAAAATATGTGCCAAGAAAATTTATCCAAATAAGATCCCAAAAGCCTAGCCTATAGTCTTCGATAGTCTTCTGTAATTTGCCAGCAAATATTAGACATCGTTCAATAAAAGATAAACATCAATGGCTTGACACCAGACACCAGTGACAGCCACTCGTGCTTGCGAAAATGAACTGCAGTCCCAAGAAACAATGTATCAATCCATCAGTAAACCCGACACCACCCAATTCTCAGTTCTCCCACCTCTTTTGGGTTTCCACTAGATAGCACAGCCACACAAATCCAAATAGGTTACATCGTCAAAATTCCTGAAAAAAAAAGGTTGCTTTTTTGTGTTCATTTAAGGTTAGGAATAAGGTTAGCAGTGTGGTTAAGGTTTAAAAATCCTATTTTAAGAAGAACAATTGTAGAAATAGGCGGGGTTTAAGACTTCGTGGCTGTGGTAGCTAGTGACGACCCCTCTTTAGCAGGAAACAATCGCAAAATATCTCACTGACGGAACTATTTTATTTAACTAGGGAAGTCAATTAAGAACAAATTCTTATTTACAATGACGGCCAAACCCTAACCCGGACGACGCTGGGGCAATTGTGCGCCGCCCTATGGGACTCCCAATCACGGCCGGTGTGATACAGCCTGGATTCGAACCAGGGTCTGTAGTGACACCTCTAGCACTGAGATGCAGTGCATTAGACCGCCTGACGTTATTTGATAAGTACTTGCCAGCTGATATGTCCGATGTTTTTAAATGTACAGTACCTACATGTAGACCTATAGCACAGTAGGCAGCCAAAAAAGCTAGGAATTAAATAGAATATGAAGTTAATTTATTATGGAACACGCATCTCTGGTCAGATCCATACGCACATACTCGTGGCCAAATATGTTACGTTAGAGGCAAATACATGCTTTGTCCACATTTCCCAATAACGCAGTTTCTTGAATAGCATCAAAGCCCTTCTATTGCATGGTTAGTCCTACCCCGCCGTTATCAGGCAGCTGTTTGGCACGCTGGCGTATTGTTCATACATTATTTGTATTGATTCATTTGACCCTGGRTTGACTTTAGCCACACGATTCGCTATTTTGGCTACATGACCCGGTAAACTTGGGAGACGAAGTGGCAGGGGCAAGCTAGCCATTCTGCAGCAGAGGTAGCAACTAAGATATCCATGCCAGCAGCCAATGTTTTTGTTTAAAAGGCTCTAGTAGTGCATTTTACATCACAAGCACCACGTTTTCAAGCATAACGTCATTCACTGCATTGGCTACCCACCTGATGATAATTATTTTGATATCAATCCACCAAAGAACTCCAAGGTGCTTGGCTACTTTAGCGAGCTGGGTTTCGGCCTGTGAAACAAGTGAAAAATTAACACTTTAAAATGTACATTGTCACCGTCCTAAGGAGAATATTTATTTTTGACAGGTTTCTTGCACCACGCGATGACAAATTAAAGCCGGAAATGTCGAAGTTGGCTTCTTGACAGGCCAGTTTATAAGGGCAAACGATTGGYGAGTCAGTGGCCAATCAAAGCATGCGAAAATCCACTTACCCCAATCAGAATCTTGTTCACGAGGGTGGACCTGAGCTCTTCCGACTCTTTCTCGCTGACTGTGCATATTTGTCTCTACAGTTTATTAATCTATTAAAAATATTTTTCTAACAAAGGCTCTCGATCAAAATAAAAAGCATTACACTTAAATGAAATGATTGACAAATTACCAAATCAAATCAAACATTATTTGTCACATGCGCAGTGTAGACCTTACGGTGAAATGCTTACTTACAAGCCCTTAACCAACAGTGCAGTTCAAGAAGAGTTAAGAAAATATTTACCAAAAACAACAAAAGTAAAAAAATTATAAAAAGTAACACAATAAAAGAACAATAACGAGGCTATATACAGGGGGTACCAGTACCGAGTCAGTGTGCTGGGGTACAGGTTAGTTGAGGTAATTTGTACATAGGTAGGGGTGATGTGACTATGCATAGATAATAAACAGCGAGTAGCAGCAGTGTATAAAACAAATGGAGGGGAAGTGGGGGTGTCAATGTAAATAGTCCAGAGGCCATTTGATTAATTGTTCAGCTTGGGGGTAGAAGCTGTTAAGGAGCCTTTTGGTCCTAGACTTGGCGCTCTGGTACTGCTTGCCGTGCGGTAGCAGAGAAAACAGTCTATGACTTGGGTGACTGGAGTCTGACAATTTTATGGTCTTTCGYCTGACACCGCCTATTATATAGGTTCTGGATGGCAGGAAGCTTGTCCCCAGTGATGTGCTGGGCCGTACGCACTACCCTCTGTAGCGCCTTACGGTTAGATGCCGAGCAGTTGGCATACCAAGCGGTGATTCAACCAGTCAGGATGCTCTCGATGGTGCAGCTATCAAACTTTTTGAGGATCTGGGGACCCATGACAAATCTTTTCACTCTCCTGAGGGGGAATAGTGTGTCTTGATGTGTTCGGACCATGATAGTTCATTGGTGATGTGGACACCAAGGAACTTGAAACTCCCGATCCGCTCCACTACAGCCCCGTCGATGTTGAATGGGGGCCTGTTCGGCCTGTCTTTTCCTGTAGTCCACGATCAGTCCCTTTGTCTTGCTCATGTTGAGGAAGAGGTTGTTGTCCTGGCACCACACTGCCAGTTCTCTGACCTCCTCCTTATAGGCTGTCTCATCGTTGTCGGTGATCAGGCCTACCACTGTTGCGTCGGCGGCAAACTTAATGGTGTTGGAGTCGTGTTGGGCCACACAGTCGTGGGTGAACAGGGAGTACAGGTGGGGACTAAGTACACACCCCTGAGGGGCCCCAGAGGGGAGGATCAGCGTGGCAGACGTGTTGTTGCCTACCTTTACCACCCGGGGGTGGCCCGTCAGGAAGTCCAGGATCCAGTTGCAGATGGAGGTGTTTAGTCCCAGGGTCCTTAGCTTAGTGATGAGCTTCGTGGGCACTATGGTGTTGAACGCTGAGCTGTAGTCAATGAACAGCATTCTCACATAGGTGTTCCTTTTGTCCAGGTGGGAAAGGGCAGTGTGGAGTGCGATTGAGATTGCGTCATCTGTGGATCTATTGGGGCGGTATGCGAATTGGAGTGGGTCTAGGGTGTCCGGGAGGATGGTGTTGATGTGAGCCATGACCAGCCTTTCAAAGCACTTCATGGCTACCGACGTGAGTGCTACGGGGCGGTAATCATTTAGGCAGGTTACCTTCGCTTCCTTGGGCACAGGGACTATGGTGTTCTGCCTTTCAGATGGCAACTCTGCTGACTAATCTGAGTATTAGTCAAGAATGACTTTGTTCAGTAGATTGCCTAAATCACTTTCTTCTCAGAAATTATTTTTCCCTTTAATAGCCTTTCTTTCCAAACATCTTTGAGGCTTAATCCACCCCTCCAAATAATCCCCAAATACACCCCAAACCTCAGTGGAGGCCTTCTGTTTTTGGGCCCAGTACCATGCCTTTTTGGCCCACCAGACTCCCTGGTTCTGGTGGTCAGCTGATGAGGGATGAGGGACCAAAAGCCTGAAAATACATTCCAGAAATTGATCAAATACTATAAACTAAGATCTCTATGTGATCTCTTCAAACAGTTCCAAAAAGCCTAGCCTATATAGTCTTTGACCGCTTTCTGTAATTTGATTGCAAATATTGGACATTCAATGAAAGATGGACATCAATGACTTGAGAGAGACCAGACACCAGTGACAACGCAACACAGCGTTGGTAAAGGAACACTTTCATTCCAGCAATTGAGAAAATATTATAAAATGTTTAAAACAATTCATATGTAATTTAATTGGATCTCTATGTGAGAGACTGTGTCCCTCTTCTCCTTTTCTCTGGAGTGGGGTGTATGGGTCTTCCGGACCACCCTCTGCCTGCATAGCACAGCTCACCAAACAGTAGACTTAAAGTTCAGCTCCTGGCCGCTGTGCAGTTTGTCAGGCACTGCAAAATGGGCAGAGTGCCTTTCACCGGGCAGTCCAGGATGGTTGATTAAATGACTAGGTTCTCGGATGGTTGTAAAAAATAACTTTACATGCATGCAACTGCTATTTTTGAAACATTGATAACTCATGCTAAGAAATTATTGGGTAACAGGGAAATTAAAATCCCCTACAAATCTTAGGCTTTTCACTACTTGAATCTTGTTAATATGGTTAAATTACCATTTGATCAATTTGAAAGGGTCCCGAAGTAGTAAAACGCTGTCAACACTGCCACCATGTGGTCAAACGTTTCATTGCAAAGGGCAATGAACCTCACCATCCTTGACATCACCAACATCCAACATTTAGTGATTGTCTGTCTTTTTTCCGACTGACAAGATAATTAACTCCAGAAATACCCTCTTTGATCACAATACTTTGAGTTCAACATGTTTGACGGCTCAACGGAAAGAGGGGGTAGAACAATTATTACTCAACATTTCACTAGTCATGATATAACTACCATATTTATAGAAACACAACTTTCATATTTCTATTAACTGAAAAAACAACAGAAAACCCTAGCTTTAAAGATATTTAGTCAAATAACCAACCACAATCCACAGAATGGGTTTTCAGTTGTATCCGTTTTTATTGTCAGATAACATGTACAAGTACAGTAGAACTATTGTGCGTTACCATCTACCCAAAGGACAATCCTCCAGTGTCTTCCGACAAAGGCCAACGTTTAGATAGCATTTTTTTATTACAGGTTTATTATTAATAACCGTTACCTTAAACACACACACGCCAATTGCACAAGGGACTCGAGTGGGGGTATTGGTCACAGACGTGAGTCAGGAGGGTTCTGGGGGTCTTCTAAGTGCTGCTGTTGTGGCGGTGTGCCAGTAGGTGGCACTGCGAGTCACTGGCTCAGGAAGGACAGGGCCGTGTCTCGCTCCTCCGCCAGCTCGGCGGCTGTGGCGTCCATCTTGGCGCGGGAGAAGTCGTTGATAGGCAGACCGTCATGGATATTCCACGATTTGTTCTGTGGGGAGAATATGGATAAGGATCAAACAGGGGGCTCTTTAGCACATCTCATCTAGTCCAGGATCACAACTACAGTACATGACTACAGTACCCATAATGCTCTGCGTAACACAGTTGCGTCACGATTTTCCAATTGCAAATGAATACGGCAAAAGTCTGTGTAAACTGCTGGCTTGCAATAGTAGGCCTATGTTGGTATAACCTAAACTCTGAAAAGCAGATGTTGGGTAACAATGACTTTCAATAACCACCCATCGGTAAATTATATATAAACTCAGCAAAAAAAGAAACGTCCTCTCAYTTTCAACTGTGTTTATTTTCAGCAAACTTAACATGTGTAAATATTTGTATAAACATAACAAGATTCAACAACTGAGACATAAACTGAACAAGTTCCACAGACATGTGACTAACAGAAATGGAATAATGTGTCCCTGAACAAAGAGGGGGTCAAAATCAAAAGTAAGTCAGTATCTGGTGTGGCCACCAGCTGCATTAAGTACTGTTAGCACATCATCTCCTCATGGACTGCACCAGATTTGCCTGTTTTTGCTGTGAGATGTTACCCCACTCTTCCACCAAGGCACCTGCAAGTTCCCGGACATTCCTGCGGGGAATGTCCCTAGCCCTCACCCTCCGATCCAACAGGTCCCAGACGTGCTCAATGGCATTGAGATCCGGGCTCTTCGCTGGCCATGGCAGAACACTGACATTCCTGTCTTGCAGGAAATCACGCACAGAACGAGCAGTATGGCTGGTGGCATGTCATGCTGGAGGGTCATGTTAGGATGAGCCTGCAGGAAGGGTACCACATGAGGGAGGAGGATGTCTTCCCTGTAAACGCACAGCGTTGAGACTGCCTGCAATGACAACAAGCTCAATCCGATGATGCTGTGGCAAACCGCCCCAGACCATGACGGACCCTCCACCTCCAAATCGACCCCGCTCCAGAGTACAGGCATCGTGTAACGCTCATTCCTTCAACGATAAACGCGATACGGACTATCACCCTTGGTGAGACAAAACTACGACTTGTCATTGAAGAGCACTTTTTGCCAGTCCTGTCTGGTCCAGCGACGGTGGGTTTGTTTCCATAGGCGACGTTGTTGCTGGTGAGGTCTGCTGCCTTACAACAGGCCTACATGCCCTCAGTCCAGCCTCTCTCAGCCTATTGCGGACAGTCTGAGCACTGATGGAGGGATTGTGCATTCCTGGTGTAACTCGGGCAGTTGTTGTTGCCATCCTGTACCTGTCCCGCAGGTGTGATGTTCGGATGTACCGATCCTGTGCATGTGTTGTTACACGTGGTCTGCCACTGCGAGGACGATCAGCTGTCCATCCTGTCTCCCTGTAGCGCTGTCTTAGGCGTCTCACAGTACGGACATTGCAATTTATTGCCCTGGCCACATCTGCAGTCCTAATGCCTCCTCTGCATGGCATCCACTCAAGGACGTTCCACAGTATAGCGCGACGACGTGGGACATTTTCCTTCATGGGTTGTTTTTCCAGATTCAGTAGAAAGCCTCTTAGTGTCCTAAGTTCATAACGTGACCTTAATTGCCTACCGTCTATAAGCCGTTACAACATGCACTGTTCATTAATTTGTTTATGTTCATTGAACAAGCATGGGAAACAATGTTAAAACCCTTTACAATGAGAATCTGTGAAGTTATTTGATGTTGTGATTACTTTGAAAGACAGGTCCTGAAAAAGGGAAGTTTCGTTTTTTTGCTTGTATTATTTGTTACATTAATACACCTCCGGTTGATTATATGTCCATAGAGATGCTAGACACGCCCATCTCCTACGTATACAATGCCTCTTCTGTGACAGAACGAGCGTCCATGAGGCTATGATGAAAGTTTTGGCAATTCATAAATAAAATGTGGCACAAGACCTCTATCCATGCTCTATGGTTAGCCTTACCTTGATTATGAACAGGAACGAGTAAATGAGGTCTTCGGGATTCCGTAGGAGTTCCACCAGCTACACCACCATAGACATGAACTCACCCTGAAAATAACAACAGGAACAACAGTCAGGCCAGGACTCAGCTTCAACAAAACACAACATTTGCTTAACTTCCCCCCAAATTTCCAGGTTTCCAGAAATCCTAGGAAAGTTGCAGAATTACGCAACCCCATGATATTAGTTTTCCGCTTAGAGTACAGCCAATTAAAATGAATTTGTTCGAGACATCCAAACAAAACACTGTGCATGTTTATGGATTCTTCCAGATTAAATAAAGAGGAGTCACCAGTGCTCCTTTCCAAGTTATCACTTTTCAAAATATAAAACATTTGAACAATGTTAGTTGTTAGCATTAAATGTTAGTTTTTTGGTTTGGGGAAAAAAGGGTTCGCTGCAGACCCTTGACTCATCTCACCCCACCTCCCAAAACACGCCTACATCGAGAGTGCCGAACCACCAGTCCCTCATGTGGTCACAGATGGCCTTGGCGGCAAACATGCACTGGAGAGCTTCCTGGCCTTGATGACGCAGCACCCACGCAGCGCACCGTCTGCAGGAACAGAGAGGAGAGGAAGAACAAGACGGGGAAAGAGGGAAAGGGACGAGAGGGATTTCGGACTCGCTTCATTACAACTAAAGAACAACACTGGACTAAAGAGACATATAGATCAGTGAAAATGCTTGTATTCAGATAAGATTATATATGAAGAGGACACCCACAACCTACACTTGCTTTTCCATTAATATTCATTCAGGTTAAGGATCGCACATTTTAATACCTATTGAGCTATGCATACGCAACACATAGGCATAAATGCTGATCATTATATGTATAACTCATCATAAAGCAATTTTCTTTTTTTTTTACGTATCTATTTTTTAACTTAACACTATTTCTTAAACCATTTGTTCAGGCTTTAAAGTAAAAGCATTCACCTGTAAGGTCTACGACACCTGTTGTATTCGGCGCATGTGACAAATATAAAATTTGATTATGGGCAGTGTCCAAGCGATGTGTGCAGATTTAGGGGCCTGAATTGTTACTTTTCCTAAAAGCATGAAACTTGTACATTTGTACAGTTTGAGGCTATGAACATTTTTCATAAATAGAAGAATAAAAATAATATTTTAAAAACAAGCAGATAATGCCTTTTTGAAGCAAATTTTAGAACGCCTATAGTACATTTTTTATGGGAAATATGATTCAAAATGGGTTAGGTCAGAAGAGCCAAAACTAGAGTTCACTTACAGGATGAAGTCTCCTTTGAGCCAGCTGTCGTCCTTCACGGTCGTCCGCCTCCACCTCCTTGCCCATGCACGTTGACCATGGCGTGGTGCACTCGGCCGCAGGTACTTGGGTATGAGTGGTTGCCCCAGATGATACGTTCTGACTGCATCGCGGACACGCCGCAACGCATCGCCAACTAGAGCCACACAGGCTGTGATGCAATTCATGGATATCACCATATTGGTTTACCCATTCAATTGTTTCAGATCTAATTCCAAATGACTTACAGCCTCTACACCTTATGCACTTGTAGAGATAAGATGATTGACTGTTAAGAATATGGTCAAAATTTCCAACAGCCAATCATATTGCTCACAACTTAACCTCTCAGTGATACCAGAAGTACAGTGTATAGGATCATTTGGGATTGGACATTAACATCAAGTGCCTAGATGGCTAGGAACACGTGTCTTTTCCCGGCGGAGCCTTTTGGCTTTGGCCTACCTGGAACGGCCCTGTTGTGTCTAGCGGGTCAGGCAGAGAGATTCTCCTTGGGATGGAGGGCGCGACTTGGAGGCAATCAGACAGTTGGTTAGCAGGTTCCCACCACCAAGACCTGAGAGAAGAGAAGGAAACATTCAAAGAGCCACTCACCCAAACTACAGATCTTCAAGAACAGCTCCATTTCAAGATGGGCTGAAAAACAAGAATAATAGTCCTATTTTAAGTCCTCATCTTCATTTGCTGCCATTGTATGTGTACTATTTATACATCTATAAGAATACACACTGGTTTATGCAAGCAGAGATGGCACATCAGAAAGAGTAGCAGAACCCCCCGATGGCCAGCGGTCTAAGCACTGCTCAGTGGGAGCTATTGGACGGCCGGGTTGTCCTGTCCCGTCGCGCTCTCTTGCCGACTCCTGTGGCGGGCCGGGCGCCTGCACAACTGACACGGTCGCCAGTTGTACTGTTTCCTCCGACACATTGGTGTGGCAGGCTCCGGGTTAAGCGAGCAGTGTTTCAAAAAGCAGCGCGCGCTTGACAGGTTGTGTTCGAAGACGCATGGCTCTTGACCCTTCGCCTCTCCCGTGTCCCTACGGGAGGGTGCAGCGATGGACACGACGTAACTACCAATTGAGATCATAATTAATATAATTTTTTTTAAATGCTAATACATAATTTTTTAAATATATTTAAAAAAGAGTAGCAGTGCAACTGAGAAACATGAGTCACGACTAAGGGAAATGCTGACACTTTCTTAAATGGCCTAATAAATCAATATAAGAGAATGCACGCACAGAATACATCCCTTTAACGAAGGTCAAGGACTAGCTCGATTAAAGGAGATTGTTGTGTGTACATGAGTGTTATGGCTGCCAGCGCGCCAATCCATAAAGTAACATCTCCCGCCATTATGGCCCTGAGCAAGGCACTCAAACCCTAAACTACTCACCGGTCGCTGTACTGTTTCTGCTAATGTGGTACTTGCTGGTGTTTCTATAGGAGGGATGGTAAAGTAACCACATTTCCGTCTTCTGTACGGATCAATAAAGTATCCTCTTCTAAAAACACACTTACTTTAGAGACGGCATTCAGATCTATGTAGCTATATCCATCATATAGAAACCTGCCCATTCAAAATTCACACACATTCCTGGATCAGAAGTAGTTACCTTGGCCATAGAAGAGTGAGGCTTTGTTCGCCCACCTAACGTCTAGTTGTTGCTGCAAACCCGCAGTGGCACGAAGCCCCCTTGTCACCAATGACTGCACTAGTGTCACACACAACACAGCATGGAGTATTTCACCCCTGGCTTTGGAACCCAGCGCCATTCCCACACAGGATTAATAGCCTATAAGATGTGAATTTCCTCCTATACCATAGAAGTATAAGCGCAAAAAAAAATCGGCCCGTTTTTAATGTGGAAAAGGTCAAACTATAGTCTGATTTGTCCAAAAGGTTTGTATGACTTTAAAAGAAGGATAGTTAAAATCTGGTTCATGTCAAATGTCATAAAACTAGAGGTATTGCATCAAGTCTTTAACATGAATCAAAAATGTATCTCACTAAAATGTTGCAATGATCCTTTCCCCAAAACATCCGTAACATCATTCACACACATCAACAACTGGCCTTTGCAGTACTGTTGTGCCTTCATGTCCCTTGATTATCGTTAGCAATGAGCTATCTGTTGTGTGGCGGGTGTGTGTGGTGTGTCTGTCTCCCTCCTCTCTAGCCAGGCTGCTGCTGCTCTGCGGCATGCCCGAAACGATGCCGAGTCATAGACACACAGAGGACAGTTACCCTACGGACTTCTATGCGTATCTTCTCCAGGGCAGCCCCTGGGTCTTTAAAGATGGCCACGTTGCCTTCAGGAGGTCCTTCCTTCTGCCATCCTCCTCCTGGCATAGAGCCACCAAGATGGCGGCGTCCAGATCCTTGAAGCCCAGCTCCACCTTGTCGGTGGGGATGACCTCTCGTAGAAAAGGGCTGGGTATACGGTTATTAATTAGATGGATATATGTGTGAAGGTGGATGTGGTTGTCAATGTTTCTGTTACTGCCCCCATTGTAGAGAGATGTATGTATTGGATATCTGCAAAGAACATAAAATTCAGATTTGACATAGAGACAATACAATTATGATTTAAGATGCGTTTTAAAAAATATTTTTCTATAAGACAAATTAACTCAGAATGTCTGCTAATTAGTAATAGTAGTGTGGTGGCAGTTTCTGTCTCTGGTTGAGACTAAACATTTTATACCTTTAATTTACCAGTAATTACACTGACCTTTCAGGCTCATCTCTGGTTACCTGAAGATTAGAGAAGGACAAACAGTCCTCTGTGGAAAATGCCCTATGTAATTGTGCACCACACACACACACACACACACACACACACACACACACACACACACAAGTTATTTCCAAACCGATAGTCTAGCACTCAGTGGCTCCACCTGCTGGTAAATTGTCTCGTTTCTTGAAACACTGCCAAATGTGCTGATTTCGTAGATAACGTTTGGTCTGTGGCCACTAATGAAAAACTCTTTCCCTGTTCTCATAGGATGAACTTCAGTCAGGGCTCATGGTGTACGAGATGTCTTGTACCCCACCTCCCCTATTGTTCCCCACCACTCCAGGATTGGTTGGAATTTCATACAGGCCCTTGGGAACCGACTAATAGGAGGCCTCTTTTCTGACACTCCTTCCACCAGCAGTCTGTTGTGGACCGTCCCTGCTGCTGTGAAGTTAGGGCTATTGGAAGAATAGCCGCGCAACAGGGAGGCACACATACAATCCACACGCAATGCATTTTAAATATGTTTCAGATGGGGGAGGACACAATGTAAATCATGCCAAAAAGCATGCCTATGTATGTTCTCACGACCAGCCACAGGCAGAATAGAAAAGCATTGCTCACCCTCAGGAGTGGAGAGCACAGTCCTGCAGCTCCATCACAACCCCATCCAAACCGGCAACATGGGAGGGGATGCCCAACAGGACCAAGATGATAGGCTAGAACAGAATGCAAAGAGGGATTTTTTTCTTTCTTCAAGCCGCTGCCAAAATAAGAGTTCGGCCCCTCCCGACCTCATGCCAAAAATTCACATCCCACGTATAATTCACAGCGCTTATGTAACGAGATCGTTATAGCCTACATGTTACAAACATCCATCTCCCTTGCCTCTGCTCGAGACAAAGCTGATTTGAAAGAGCAGAGTGTGCCGCGAAAGAAGTAGGCCTCTGGCCGTTTCACCTTCCTGCCGAAAGACATCTGCCCTTGCAGGTTTTTTCTGTACAGCAGAGAGTAGGCGATCTGTCCAGCAGCGCCAGTCACCAGCACACGGATTGGGTCGGCCTGCAAAACAACACACACCACATACTCATTCTGTGCAATCTTCCAACACAGCAGTAATGACCTACATAGCAGGGATAAGCAAATGAAGCGGCAGTAATCGCATCTGACTGCTATGTTGATTAAAATGACAAAACTCAGTGTCGACAGATGGAAACGCACTTTGCATTAGCGGGCAGGTGAACTGAATGAAAGAAAGACGATGATGCAATTTTCTACTAATGCCACGCGCGAAAGTCTTTACATGCTGACCACACCGCTCTCAAAGACACCGCGGCTACATTGTTGCTAGCGTGAAAAAGCGGAAACAATGTCCTCATCAGGCACTTTACGTTATCTTCTTCATTTCGGAATTGTAGTCTAGAGACTATAAAAAAAAATCCAGCATCCTCATTTCTTAAAATCAAATCAAATGTTATTTGTCACATGCGCCGAATACAACCGGTGTAGACCTTACAGTCAAATGCTTACTTACAAGCCCTTACCCAACAATGCAGTTAAGAAAAAATACCTACAAAATAATACCTAAAAGAAAATAAGAAATAAAAATTACAACTAATTAAAGAGCGGCAGTAAAATAACATTAGCGAGGCTTTAATACAGGGGTTACCGCACAAGATGGCTGGTTGGCCATCTTTCTGACTGACGTTAGCGAACAATTTCAGAAAGAGATGGTGAACGTTAGCCAGAAATCTTTGCTGAAACAACAGACTAATCTTTGATCAAACATGAGATTAACCGCTGATGCTAGCTCCCGGCTTCAATGACAAGTGGACACAAAACCCAAGTTGCTCATCAACAATGACAAGCATCTGTTTTCCTACCTAGCAAACACTTTCGATGCATCATTCATATAACTAACAGTTAGCTATACCTGACAGCAACAAAATAAACATACATCTTACCATATTCACTTGAGATAGAGGATCTAGTTAAGCCTGCAAACACTGTTTCTCCCGCTATGACTAAACAGAAGGGTCACCTCTGCGCTTGTATTGAAATGTAAGACGGTGGCGCACTGGATTCCTGTCCTGGGATCTGTAGTTGAATATTCATTGATGCTAGTCTTTTTACCCGCTCAAGTCACGAAAAGGAACACATTCCCCATGACAAACCGCTGCAGCGCCAGCTCTTTGTTATCGTAGGCCACGCCTATATCACCTTATATGGACCACAGATCTAGAAAACTGAGTGTGGGCCGCGTTCATATATCTCCTTTTACAAATACCTTGCTTCTTGCGTCTTTCAGCCGCACGATTTTATTTTATAACTTTTTAATAAATTAGCAGACGTTCATCACTCCTTTAGAAGGACTGCATAGACAGTATCCTAGGGATTTTCTGTACACAGTCATTTGCAGTTCTTACTGTAGCCTAATCAATGAATGGAGGAGGATAGCATAGTATTAACACTTGGCCAAGCTTTTTWAAAATCTATTTTTAAGAAAACACACATTTTAATCTATATACACTTCATTAATCAGAGATATACATTAGAGTTGTGTTGGGGTGTTTTTAGTGGATTTTTGGTAGCCTGTGCCAAGTTGAATTCAGCCAATGAATTCAACCCCTTGCCCATACCCTGATATCAATCTATGTTTGCTTTTACAAATGCATCACACCTACATTACACCACACAGCATTTTCCTATAAAGATTGAGCCTGCAGACAGGATAAATGTTTAGCAAATCAAAAACATGCTTTATAAATAATCTATTAATGGCTTATAATTAAAGCTAATAAGACTAAGACATGATAAGACATGATTAACAATATTTCAAGCAATGATTAATTCAACCACCCAACAAAAGCCTGATTAGACGGAGTCAAAGGTTGGTTCTGTGACTTACTACTAAGCAACTATTAATGGCCATTGTCTGTAAAATGGAGACACTTCTCTTTCATTGCCTCATCGCTTCATGACCACTGATAAGTGAAAGTGCTGGACAAGATTTGTCCATATTGGTTTAACTTGAATACCACTGTCCTCTCCCAGCCTTACTACCTGCATCTTTATTTAGTAGGTGGGTAAAATCAAATAGGTCGTAGGCCAACTGGTAGCCTAATTCAAACACAGATTCATCCTCAAGTAGTAAGTATAACGTTCACCTAACTTTTTCTAACAGAAGACCATTGGAACAAAATGTCTGTCTGTAGCCTCCACTGGGGCACGAGTGGGGTCATTTTGAAGTCAAGTGCAGTGATGTGGCTCTGGTAGACTAGTCACAAGATGCTTAGCAATAGAACAGACTAAAGTGGCACTATCTTCACAGGCATATGAGCTTTTTTTCTAGGGCGGGGGTAAGAACAAGGTTAGATTTAGTGAATACAATTTAGTTTGGATGCACCATAATTCCATCGTTTCTGGCATGTCCCTCTGTGGATGCATTCAGAGGTTTCAAAATAACTCGTTTCAAGAACTAAGCCTGTTGACTTTTATCTATAATTCATGTCCACTCTATTACATCAAGCAACCAGGACCTAACACAGCCTAGCATTTGCCACAGCAGATTTAACATGTCACTTAGTTATTATTTACCATTATTTAAGTTGTATTAGTCGTATATACAGGATATACACGGTATACACCATCTAACAAAACGCTACATGGCTAAAAATGTGATTATTGTTATGCAAACAGATATAAAAACGAATTATAAACTGGGTGGTTCGAGCCCTGAATGCTGATTGGCTGACAGCCGTGATATATCAGACCTATACCACGGGTATGACAAAACATGTATTTTTACTGCTCTAATTACGTTGGTAACCCCTTTATAATAGCAATAAGGCACCTCAGGGGTTTGTGGTATATGACCAATATACCACGGCTAAAAGCTGTATCCAGGCACTCCGCGTTGCATCGTCCTTGCATAAGAACAGCCATTAGCCGTGGTATATAGCCATATAGCACCCCCCTCGTGCTTTATTGCTTAATTAGATCCGTTTCATTAGGATTGTGGGAAGTGGGGCATTAATGTTACATAATCGCCCGGTGAAAATAGTTTTCTTCCCTATGGAGGCAGCGCCCTTCTGACGCACCGGGTGGCAAGGAGCTATCCATGGTGTAATCTGCAATGAACACCCGCTCGCGTTCTTTACCAAAGCTGCGGAGGGGAGGCAGTCAGTGAATTAATGATGATGTGGTCACACAGACAGGACTGTCCAGCCACAGACACGTTGTTCAAGTCTGTAGGTATTATGAATGAGTAGGCCTCACAGTAGTCTCCTCAATTCGAATGTCTTGTTGACTGAGGATAGATACCCCCAAATAGTAGCCTATGGGCCTATCATTTTCTAGTCAACAGTGTCTACTACCCAGAAAGAATAGATGAAGCTTCGGCAAAAACTAACGGGGACCCGAATAAACCAATATTTCACTAGGCTACCCTATAGGATTAGGTTTGTAAGAGCTTATCGCGGTAATTCAACAAGACATAGGCTATAGGGAGGAGAGTCAATGTCAAATTGGCAACTGTAGTTTATTCAAAGGTAGACTTAATATTTCGTTTGCGAGCCCCTCTGGTATGCTGGTGGCTGGTGCGGTCAAGGACATGTAAGTGTCTTACCTCCGACGATGCCGCCCGCACCACTATGTACATCGCTGTCAACAAAGTCAACATGGTGAACCCGGATCCGTCCCCCTCGCTACAGTATGTCAGCCCGTCTGTCTTTGCGAGTCCAGCCCGAAAGAGTTTAGGGCGAGATAGTCGGGGAGAGAAGGACCTAGAGAGCGGTGCAACAACCTCAGGGAAACGCGAGCCCGGAGGACAGAAACGCGCTCCGCTATGCAGTTATACTCGGATCCGCTATCTATCAGTCTCACCCAGKAGTCACCCCCACTCTCTCTCGCACTACAGTCTAGTACGCTAATAAGCTTTAGTAGACTAAAATAGATTGACTGCGCCGTAATCTTTTGCCCATTAATGAGCACTGTTGCATAAAGTGTAGCCTATCCTAATTATCAAGTCTGGGGTGAGACGGGGGTTTGGTTGATGACATCACCAGCCTACAATTGAGAACCGCAGAGGTGTGGTGTGTTTTGAGGGGGTCACATAAGGACACCATAATGTACAGTGCCAGTCAAAAGTTTGGACACACCTACTCATTCAAGGGTTTTTCTTTATGTTTGACTATTTTCCACATTGTAGAATAATAGTGAAGACATCAAAACGAAGAAATAACACATATGGAATGATATATTAACCAAAAAAGTGTTAAACACATCAAAATATATTTTATATTTGAGATTATTCAAAGTAGCCACCCTTTGCCTTGACGACAGCTTTGCACACACTTGGCATTCTCTCAACCAGCTTCACCTGGAATGCTTTTCCAACAGTCTTGAAAGAGTTCCCACATATGCTGAGCACTTTTTGGCTGCTTTCCTTCACTCTGTGGTCCAACTCATCCCAAACCATCTCAATTGGGTTGAGGTCGGGTGATTGTTAAGGCCAGGTCATCTGGTGCAGCACTCCATCACTCTCCTTTTTGGTAAAATAGCCCTTACACAGCCTGGAGGTGTGTTGGGTTATTGTCCTGTTGAAAAACAATTGATAGTCCCACTAAGTGCAAACCAGATGGGATGGCGTATCGCTGCAGAATGCTGTAGTAGCCATGCTGGTTAAGTGTGCCTTGAATTCTAAATAAATCACTGACAGTGTCACCAGCAAAGCACCCCCACACCATCACACCTCCTCCTCGCTTCACGGTGGGAACCACACTTGCGGAGATCATCCGTTCACCTACTCTGTGTCTCACAAAGACACGGCGGTTGGAATCAAAAATCTCAAATTGGGACTCATCAGACCAAAGGACAGATTTCCACCAGTCTAATGTCCATTGCTCATGTTTCTTGCCCYAAGTTTCTTCTTCTTATTGGTGTCCTTAAGTAGTGGTTTCTTTGCAGCAATCAGACCATGAAGGCCTGATTCACGCAGACTCCTCTGAACAGTTGATGTTGAGATGTGTCTGTTACTTGAACTCTGTGAAGCATTTATTTGGGCTGCAATCAAAGGTGCAGTTAACTCTACTGAACTTATCCTCTGCAGCAGAGGTCACTCTGGGCCTTCCTTTCCTGTGGCGATTCTCACGAGAGCCGGTTTCATCATAGCGCTTGATGGTTTTTGCGACTGCACTTGAAGAAACGTTTAAAGTTCTTGACATTTTCCGGATTGACTGACTTTCATGTCTTAAAGTAATAATGTACTCTCACTTCTCTTTTCTTATTTGAGCTGTTCTTGCCATAATATGGACTTGGTCTTTTTTCTTCAGTATACCACCCATACCTTGTCACATCACAACTGATTGGCTCAAACACATTAAGAAAGAAAGAAATTCCACAAATTAACAAGGCACACCTATTAATTGAAATGCATTCCAGGTGACTACCTCATGAAGCTGGTTGAGAGAATGCCAAGAGTGTGCAAAGCTGACATCAATCGTAAGGGTGGCTACTTTGAAGAATCTCAAATATAAATATTTTTGATTTGTTTAACACTTTTTTGGTTAATACATGATTCCATATGTGTTATTTCATAGCTTTGATGTCTTCAATATTATTCTACAATGTAGAAAACAGTACAAATAAAAATAAAAAAATGAAATGAGTAGATGTGTCCGAAACCTTTGACTGGTACTGTATATAGTCAGAAGTTTACATACACCTTAGACAAATACATTTAAACTCAGTTTTTCACAATTCCTGACATTTAATCCTAGTAATAAGGATTCCCTTTCTCAGGTCAGGTAGGATCACCATTATATTTTAAGAATGTGAAATGTCAGAATAATAGTAGAGAGAATTATTTATTTCAGCTTTATTTCTTTCATCACATTCCCAGTGCATCAGAAGTTTACATACACTCAATTAGTATTTGGTAGCATTGCCTTTAAATTGTTTAACTTGGGTCAAATGTTTCGGGTAGTAGCCTTCCACAAGCTTCCCACAATAAGTTGGGTGAATTTTGGCCCATTCCTCCTGACAGAGCTAGTGTAACTGAGTCAGGTTTGTAGGCCTCCTTGCTCGCACACGCTTTTTCAGTTCTGCCCACAAATTTTCTATAGGATTGAGGTCAGGGCTTTGTGATGGCCACTCCAATACCTTGACTTTGTCCTTAAGCCATTTTGCCACAACTTTGGAAGTATGCTTGGGGTCATTGTCCATTTGGAAGACCCATTTGCGACAAAGCTTTAACTTCCTGACTGATGTCTTGAGATGTTGCTTCACTATATCCACATAATTTTCCTCCCTCATGATGCCATCTATTTTGTGAAGTGCACCAGCCCCTCCTGCAGCAAAGCACCCCCACAACATGATGCTGCCACCCCCGTGCTTCACGGTTGGAATGGTGTTCTTCAGCTTGCAAGCCGCCGCCTTTTCCTCCAAACATAACGATGGTCATTATGGCCAAACAGTTCCATTTTTGTTTCATCAGACCAGAGGACATTTCTCCAAAAATTACAATCTTTGTCCCCATGTGCAGTTGCAAACCGTAGTCTGGCTTTTTTATGGCGGTTTTGGAGCAGTGGCTTCTTCCTTGTTGAGCGGCCTTTCAGGTAATATCGATATAGGACTCGTTTTACTGTGGATATAGATACTTTTGTACCTGTTTCCTCCAGGATCTTCACAAGGTCCTTTGCTGTTGTCCTGGGATTGATGTGCGCTTTTCGCACCCAAGTACATTCATCTCTAGGAGACAGAATGCATATCCTTCCTGAGCGGTATGATGGATGCGTGGTCCCATGATGTTAATACTTGCATACCATTGTTAGTACAGATGAACGTGGTACCTTCAGGCGTTTGGAAATTGCTCCCAAGGATGAACCAGACTTGTGGAAGTTTCCAAATCTTTTGAGGTCTTGGCTGATTTCTTTTGATTTTCCCATGATGTCAAGCAAAGAGGCACTGAGTTTGAAGGTAGGCCTTGAAATACATCCACAGGTACACCTCCAATTGACTCAAATGTGTAAATAAGTGAAATAATCTGTCTGTAAACAATTGTTGGAAAAATTACTTGTGTCATGTAGAAAGTAGATGTCCTAACCGATTTGCCAAACTATAGTTTGTTAACAAGACATTTGTGGAGTGGTTGAAAAACAAGTTTTAATGACTCCAACCTAAGTGTGTGTAAACTTCCGACTTCAACTGTATACAGCAGGAGTATGCATTTTTGCTGCTGCTGCTATGCCATATATGCTAGCCTATGCATCTACTGGCCTGTAAGCTATATTGCATGTATGAGGCATGAATAGCACATGTTTCAATTCTAACAATTCATGTTATTGCATTAAATAATAGTGCAGAGCCCCACTTTCTTAGCCAAAAATGGGGCTTGCCTTTCTTGCATGTTATTTTGGCATTTCCTGAAATTCCCCCAAGCAGCTGATTGGTCAGCCCATTGCCAATTAGGAGCTGACCCCACCCTCTCGTCAGAATATAGCGGTCTTCAATTACAGACTCCTGAAGCAATATACATTTTGTTACCTACGCCTCTAGGAAGAGGGAACGCAACACCCTGCTACAACTCAACTCCCCGTGGAGTGAAAGAGGTATGGGACTGTAGGTGCGAGTAAGGATGACAAAGGCAGAGATGGGTACCATTTACAGGGAATTTATTCCGTCACACGGTAATTTTGGGGAAAAGGGGCTAGACGGAACCAAAGCAAAGAAAGTAAATATCGAAGCCCCCTCTCCTACCTTACCTGCCTACTCACTACTTCCCTAACTTAGCACCACCTGGTGCCCTAACCAAAATACAGGGGATGGTCCGCCCAGGTCTTACCTAGTGTGCATAGACAGAGTATATACTATGGATATATGTATGCCCGCAGGCCTCTTGCCTAAGCACCCCCAAGGTGCCTTCCCCTTCCCCCCTGGGAACAAATGAAACAGAATAATCCAAACGTAATTAAACAATTTCAAGAATCAAAAACAAAGTTCTATTGGCACACATACCTCAAATCAGCAGCTACAAAAATACTTATCAAAACCTGTCTCTCAGCCACAACCAAGACTGGACACACTCATCATCTCTCTCTCAGCAACACTAACCAAAATACAGGACATAACCATCAGCTCTATCTGAGAAAAACCCAACACAGGATATAACCCTGCACTCTCTTATCTCATCAACAACCATCACGGGACACCACCCTCAACTCTCTTTCTTACAAAGGAACACTGGCTTATGTAGCTGGAGAAGGAGTCTTTAATGTGATACAGCTGTATCCTGACGAGGTGGCGGGGTCAGCTCTCCAATTAGCAATGGGCCGACCAATCAGCTGCTTGGGGGAATTTCAGGAAGCCTTCCTGAAACACACACATACAAATACACAAACCACAACACAGAAACTGGGGAACGTAACAAATATGTGTCACATATCAGTTTGCAAACGATGTACATTTAAAAATATATATAATTGAGTTAATAAAGCCGCATACAAACATGGTCTCTTTTTTGTTTTCTTGAGTAAGTGAGCTCCAAAAGGCAGGTTTTTCAGCCTAGCTCAGTGCTTTCTGTGGTGGTGGGGCAAGCCAGCAGAAAATACAGAGCGTTGCGCCGTGATTGGCTCAGTGTTCTGTCACTCATGGGGACACTAAGTCACCGACTAGTCTAAGGGTAGAGCTCGGAAATTCAAACCCCTTGGGTGCTGCAATAGAGTTACCTAGTTAGCCTAGATATATAAAGGTTAAATAAAAAAATACAAATAAAAATTACATTAGAAGTGCCCATCCAAGAAGGCTCAAGATCATTGGCCACAGATAAAATGATGTCAAATCACATTATATCAACAGTAGCTTTGATTGGACTGATCATGTCAACATCATACTTTCAGAATCTTAGCTAGCAGTCATCATCATGAATCAAGTCGACAATCTACTGGAAAATGCTTTTTAATCCTTGTCATATGAAGAGAAATAATGAATCGAAATTATAGATAAAACGTATCGGTGCTCATCGGCCAAAAACATTACACAACGAGTTGGAAATCGCAAATTCAACAATGAGCGGTTTGGAAGGAATCAGTGGATAACTGAAGCATTGCAAAGCACTCATTAGCCTGCTATTTAGTGGAGTGTCTGTGTGGTCCCAAGTCTAAGATTAAGGGTCTCTTTTCCTAGTTTAAAATTATAAACATTTTCACCACTTAATTTCACCCACTGTTCTGACTTGGTGTACAGGGAGAATATGTAGCCTATATAGCACATGTATTGTAAGAGCTTTCATTGTCTGCTTATATGTCCCTTTTATTTATCCTACGGTTCTGACTTGGTGTACAGGGAGAATACTGTAAGAACGACCCGTGTTCTGAATTCTGTCGCTGTACATAGTTATATTATCACGTTTTAGGGAAGACCCAGATGCAGACAGTGTCAATGTAACTTAAGTTTATTACTAGAACAGGGGGTAGGAAAAACGACATGTCAAGGTCAGGCAGAGGTCGGTAATCCAGATCAGAGTCCAAAAGGTACAGAACGGCAGGCAGTCTCAGGGTCAGGGCAGGCAGAATGGTCCAAACAGGGAAAACTAGAAAACAGGAACTAGAAACAGACAGTAGCAAGGGGAAAATCGCTAGTAGGCTTGACAAACAAAATGAGTGGTAAAGTGTTGGGACTGCTGTTGGGACTCTGCTGTTGGGACAGGCCCTAACAGTTTGTGGGCACTGTTTGTCACCGTTATAGTGCAATTTATCTATAGTTTAGTGTTGTGTTGTGTAGTGGATTTGCTAACATGCATACCACTTTCTTTTTTGCCTTATCAAGATTTACATGCTAAAATCACCACTGATTGTTTACATTCTCGATTAACATAAAGGTGTCTGTTTATTTTGTCATTAACTACCTGCACAATATAGTGAGCGACACACTTTTCTTCAACATTAAAATACAGGCTGGGGCCCAGATAACAGCACATGAAGAGGAAAACAGTAGTCTAGTCTAGTCAAGTCTATATTGTTTGATGGTTACACAGTGGAGGATGCTGAGGGGAGGACGGCTCATAATAATGGCTGGAACAGAGCAAATGGAACGGCATCAAACACATGGAAACACATGTGTTTGATGTATTTGATACCATTCCACTAATTCCGCTCCAGCCATTACCATGAGCACGTCCTCCCCAATTAAGGCGCAACCAACCTCCTGTGGTTACAGATGAAAGAAGGTTTCATGACGCCAGTGGTCTATTCAGGAAGGTGCAATGTGACAAAATGTTGAGAGTGTTGGTTTCAAGAAAGTTAAACAAGTTGATGTTTCATTCTTATACCAGCAGAGGTCGCCACTTGCATGAGAAAAACGATAGGCTGTAGCTGGGGATGCAATGCATTGCTCAGATATGAGGGCCAGTGTGGAAAGTGCTGCTATTCCTACTACTTCTTCTTTCACAATAACTTTACCATTGTTAAATATAGAAAAGTTTAAGTCCTATCCTACGTACATAAGCGTAAATGCCTTGACACTGGGCAGAAGCGCATTGGAGTCAGAAGTGGGATGTGTATAATTCACATTTCAATTTTTCATCCATATGTGACCGATCCTGACCGAACACAGATTCCTTGACACTTGGACGGCAGATCAAAAGGGATACAGTAACGTAAAGATACTTCTACTGGTGTTTATGACTTTTAAAGACAAACTAGGCATGATATTGATGGTCATACAGAGAAGAGGAGCTGTAATCGCCGTGACCTCGTCAACTTGTCTTTACATTTAGGGTCTGAATGAATCCACTAGGTCTCACTGACTGTGACTCTTTAGACAGGGAGGTGAATTTTTTCATTTTTCTCCAAAGTCATCATCTACAACAGACTATGCATGATTAGGTAGCCTTGAGTAGTTTGCTCAGCAGGTTTCAACCTGCCATGCTTCAGTCAGTCACTGTATGTGTGTGTATATGCGTGTGTAATATGTTACACATTCCGGATTGAAACAGACACACACACATACACATAAACACATAATCACGCGCAGACACACATGCGTGCATACACACATGCACAAACACAGATGCATGCACACACACACACACAGTCACGCACAGACACACGCGTGCATACACACATGCACAAACATATTATGCACTGGCACACACACACAGGGGCACACACACTTCTCCAATCACTCAGCAGCGACATGGAAATATTCATCACAAATAGTTTTTAATAAGACGTTCTTTCCTCTCTGGCCCCCTTCTCAAGTGTTGACGTGCTAACAAAGCGTCATTCCCGATGACTGACACCTAATGCCTGGCTGAGTAGCGGCGATAGAGGCATGGCCTAGCTTGTTTACCACATCTCTCATGACCACACAATGTCTACCATCCAGAACCTGGCTTCCCTTGTCAGTCACAGAGACAAGCCTGGGGAGGGGGATGACTGACCCACCACGGCTGCGTCTCCGCACACTTCGACGGAGAGAGAGAAAAAGTAGTTTGCGAATAACAATTTCCTGTTGCCTTCCATCCCCAGTAATTACGGCACTAGTGAAAAAGTCTCTCAGCGCCGAGCTTAAGCTGACAGAACAGGGAGAGGAATGTACGGAATGCCGTTTGCTGACCAACCGGTGAGCTTAGATATTAGCCTAGCTTTCATCGCTCGCCAGTTGAACTTATATGGACTCAACATTGTCGTTTTCAAGTCAATCCAAACAATGACTGTTTTTAGGGCACTACTGGCGTYAAGTGCGGTCCTTCGACGGTTGTTTGTTATGTCTTGTGTGTCTGCTATGTGGGGATTATAAATATTTTCAGGCCTCAAAGCGCCACAACAATACAAGAAAAGATTTGAAAGACAACAAAAGAGGGGGGCGATTGGATCTGAGTTCCATATTTGTGTGGACTGTGAAAACAGAGGGCATTGTGGGAGTTTCACCTGACATGCAGTTGAACCCAGAGTCGGTGATCTCATCTGCTATGGCCGGGTTATCTCCATCCCATCCCCCATCCCTGAGTGATTGAAAGAAAGTAGTTCCTGAAGGCCGGCAAAAAGGACAGGTTAGCCAGTGTCTACTGCTGCCTCTTCTTTGCCCCCTATGAATCCAACACTGATCTGCCATTTCGGTGCCTCCCCTGATAGTCGCGCCACACCTGCACTATCTTTCATGCAACATGGAGGCCGTATTTGTTTTGTTTTGAAACTGATTCCATGAGGTAACTGCAGTCAATGACCAATCGCCGATCGCTCTAACAGGCGATCCATATCTCGGTGAGAGTAACATGCAGAACAGAAAACATTCCGAGAGGGATTTAAGGGATTGGAGCGGGAAACTAATCTAAAYCAAGGATTAAAAGTGTGGGGCCATTCAGATCGGACTGATAGGGAAGCCTCACAACCAATCAGATACGTTTGGCATCGGTCGGGTTTGGGATGGGTGTTGTTGCTCAACTGCTGTTTTGTACTGCATGTGATGATGACTGACGACTGTGGGGAGATCCATTGGTGCGTGTTTGATGGCGCATAGGTCCCCACCCGATGCTCCAAAAGCATTAGTCACTTGCTGTTTGTCATTCGAAACCCAAAGAATGCACCTATCGGCTCTTCTCCCACAGAGCTGGCAATCTGTCACTCGATTTCTGAACCTGTCACCGTGCCAACGCTTGGCAACCATATCGGATAATTAAGAGCGGTCACGCCCCACAACCCCCCACCCCAATCCTCACCTCCTTGGCAACAGTATTCTCTCAGTCAGTCACCTCGTCTTCCTCTTCCCCTCTCTGCCAATCACACTCATTTCCCCATCTTCCTGGAACGCTGCTGATAGAAAGTGCCCTTAAGTGCTGGTTCCCAGCCAAGGTGGTTGTTGTCTATAGCGTATGATGGCTATAAGGTTTGGGGATTGGTGTAAGGGATTGGGAGAAAGGCAGATTCCAGCTTCTA
The DNA here is from genome assembly GCF_002910315.2 of Salvelinus sp. IW2-2015. NCBI lineage: Eukaryota > Metazoa > Chordata > Actinopteri > Salmoniformes > Salmonidae > Salvelinus > Salvelinus sp. IW2-2015. Next base: position 44,107 of record NW_019942594.1, on the reverse strand, counting down.
AACCAAGGCTTTTCTCTCCAGAGAGCATCTTTGACAGACAACCACGTTCCCTGAGATGAATTGAACAATGTGAAGCATTTGGGCTCTGTCCGCCCTGATCAGTTCGCCGTGCTAGCTGGGGCGTGAGGATCGTTGGATAAATCTGTGAGTCAGTTAAGGTCACTGCTTAACCCTTGAGAATGGATTCAATGGCCACATGATGGAACACAGAATCATCAATGGAAAAGTACCTTTGAAATAGTCAACCAATCAGAAACTGGAATAACAAATGAGTCCTATCGATTCATTGTAGTGAAGCATTGCTATGCATGTACGCACAGTGCCTTCAGAAAGTATTCATACCCTTTGACTTATTCCACATTTTGTTGTGTTACAGCCTGATTTCAAAATGGATTACATCAAATTTTTTGTCTCACCCTGTCACGTTCTGACCATAGTTCTTTTGTGTTTTCTTTGTTTTAGTGTTGGTCAGGACGTGAGCTGAGTGGGCATTCTATGTTGGTGTCTAGTTTTCCCGTTTCTATGTTTGGCCTGATATGGTTCTCAATCAGAGGCAGGTGTTAGTCATTGTCTCTGATTGGGAACCATATTTAGGTAGCCTGTTTTGTGTTGCGTTTTGTGGGTGGTTGTCTTCTGTCTTCGTGTGTCTGCACCAGACAGAACTGTTTCGGTTTTTTCACATTGTTGTTTGTATTTTGTAGTGTTCACGTTTATTGTCTTATTAAACATAGACACTAACCACGCTGCGCTTGTGTCTCTCCTTCGTTCACAGAAGAAAGCCGTACAGAACCACCCACCACAATAGGACCAAGCAGCGTGGGAATGGGCAGCAACAGCGGCCGAAAACACAAGACTCCTGGACTTGGGAGGAAATACTGGACGGCAAGGGACCATGGAAACAGGCTGGTGAGTATCGCCGCCCCAAAGCTGAGCTGGAGGCAGCGAAAGCGGAGAGGCGGTGGTATGAGGAGGCTGCACGTAAGCACGGCTGGAAGCCAGAGAGGCAGCCCCAAAAATTTCTTGGGGGGGGAACACGGGAGTGGTGTTAAGCCAGGTAGGGTTGGGCAGGCTCGGTGCTCGAGACCTGTAGTGCGCCTCCACGGTCCGGTCTATCCGTGCTCTCCCCACCAAGTCTGCCTGTGGCAGCCCCTCGCACCAGCCCAGTACCACCAGTGCCAACACCACGCCACAAGCCTCCTGTGCGTCTCCAGAGCCCTGTACACCCTGTTCCTCCTCCCGCACTCGCCCAGTGGTGTGTGCCCAGTCCGGTACCACCAGTTCCGGCACCACGCACCAGGCCTACTGTGCGCCTCAGCAGGCCAGAGTCTTCCGTCTGCCCAGCGCCGTCTGAGCTGCCCGTCTGCCCAGCGCCATCTGAGCTGCCCGTCTGCCCAGCGCCATCTGAGCTGCCCGTCTGCCCAGCGCCATCTGAGCTGCCCGCTGCCGCGCCATCTGAGTCCCGTCTGCCCAGCGCCATCTAAGCTGCCCGTCTGCCCAGCGCCATCTGAGCCGCCCGTCTGTCCAGCGCCATCTGAGCCGCCCGTCTGTCCTGAGTCGCTAGAGCCGTCCGTCTGTCAGGAGCCGCGAGAGCCGTCCGCCAGTCAGGAGCCGCCAGAGCCGCCCGCCAGTCAGGAGCCGCCAGAGCCGTCCGCCAGTCAGGAGCCGCCAGAGCCGCCCGCCAATCAGGAGCCGCCAGAGCCGCCCGCCAGTCAGGAGCCGCCCTTCAGTCCGGAGCCGCCCCTCAGTCCGGAGCTGCCCCTCAGTCCGGAGCCGCCTTTCAGTCCGGAGCTGCCCCTCAGTCCTGAGCTGCCCCTCAGTCCGGCGTTGCCCCTCAGTCCTGAGCTGCCCCTCAGTCCGGAGTTGCCCCTCAGTCCGAGTGCCCCTCAGTCCGGAGTTGCCCCTCAGTCTGGAGTTGCCCCTCAGTCCGGAGCTGCCCCTCAGTCCAGTGGGGCCATTTAGTAGGGTTGCCAACCTAGGTCGGCGGCGAAGGTCGCCGTTCCTAGGAGGACACTAAGCGGACAAAGACTATGGTGGAGTGGGGTCCACGTCCTGCGCCAGAGCCGCCACCACGGACAGATGCCCACCCAGACCCTCCCTATAGGTTCAGGTTGCGGCCGGAGTCCGCACCTTGGGTGGGGGGGGGTACTGTCACGTTCTGACCATAGTTCTTTTGTGTTTTCTTTGTTTTAGTGTTGGTCAGGACGTGAGCTGAGTGGGCATTCAATGTTGTGTGTCTAGTTTTCCCGTTTCTATGTTTGGCCTGATATGGTTCTCAATCAGAGGCAAGTGTTAGTCATGTTCTCTGATTGGGAACCATATTTAGGTAGCCTGTTTTGTGTTGCGTTTTGTGGTGGTGTCTTCTGTCTTCGTGTGTCTGCACCAGATAGAACTGTTTCGTTTTTTTCACATTTTTGTTTTGTATTTTGTAGTGTTCACGTTTATTTTCTTTATGAAACATGATGAACACTAACCACCACTGCGCTTTGGTCCTCTCCTTCGTCCACAGAAGAAAGCCGTTACACACCCATCTACACAAAATACCCCATAATGACAAAGTGAAACCTTTTTTTTTTTAGAAATGGTTGCACATTTATTGAAAATGAAATACATAAATATTTCATTTTTTGGACAAGGTATTTAATACATAAAAAAACACCAGTATAGAAACAATACAACGGTGCGTGAAATATACCGGTACCACGAATAAACGGGCGTAAATACAAAACCCGGCAACAAAATACCAGCCGTCAGATATAGCCATCAACATAGAACAAACACGCACACAAACATGGGGGAAACCAGAGGGTTAAATAATGAACATGTAATGGGGGAATTGAAACCAGGTGTGTAAAAACCAAAGACAAAACAAATGGAAAATGAAAAGTGGATCGGTGATGGCTAGAAGGCCGGTGACGTCGACCGCCGAACGCCGCTCGAACAAGGAGAGGGACCGACTCCGGCGGAAGTCGTGACAGTACCCCCTCTTGACGCGCAGCTCCAGCTGTGTGCCGACACCGGCCTCGGGGACGACCCGGAGGGCGAGGCGCAGAGCGATCCGGATGGAGACGGTGGAAATCCCGCAGCATCGAAGGGTCCAATACGTCCTCCACCGGCACCCAGCATCTCTCCACTGGACCGTACCCCTCCCACCCCACGCGATACTGAAGGCCCCTCGCCCGACGCCTCGAGTCCAGTATGGATCAGACTGCATACGCCGGGGACCCTCGATGTCCGGAGGGGCCGGAGGAACCTCCCRCACCTCAGACTCCTGGAGTGGACCAGCTACCACCGGCCTGAGGAGAGACACATGGAACGAGGAGTTAATACGGTAATCTGGGGGAAGCTGTAAACTGTAACAAACCTCGTTCACTCTCCTCAGGACTTTGAATGGCCCCACAAACCGCGGACCCAGCTTCCGGTAGGGCAGGCGGAGGGGCAGGTTTCGGGTCGATAGCCATACCCGGTCCCTCACTGTGGTGGCGGTCTGCGCTGGCCTTCTGATGCCTCACGGCTCGCTGAAGGTGCACATGAGCGGCGTCCCACGTCTCCTCCGAGCACCTAAACCATTCGTCCACCGCAGGAGCCTCGATCTGGCTCTGATGCCATGGCACCAGAACTGGCTGGTACCCCAGTATGCACTGGAAAGGGGAGAGGTTGGTAGAGGAGTGGCGGAGCGAGTTCTGGGCCATCTCTGCCCAGGGTATGAACGCCGCCCACTCCCCCGGCCGGTCCTGGCAATAAGACCGCAGAAACCTACTCACATCCTGGTTTACTCTCTCCACCTGCCCATTACTCTCGGGGTGAAAACCTGAGGTAAGGCTGACCGAGACCCCCAGACGTTCCATGAACGCCCTCCAGACCCTTGACGTGAAATGGGGACCTCGATCAGATACTATGTCCTCAGGCACCCCGTAGTGCCGGAAGACGTGTGTGAACAGGGCCTCCGCAGTCTGTAGGGCCGTAGGGAGACCGGCAAAGGGAGGAGACGGCAGGACTTAGAAAACCGATCCACAACGACCAGGATTGTGGTGTTACCCTGTGAGGGAGTCCACCGACAGGTGCGACCACGGCCGTTGCGGAACGGGTAAGGGTTGTAACTTCCCTCTGGGCAGGTGCCTAGGGGCCTTGCATTGGGCGTACACCGAGCAGGAGGAAACATAAACCCTCACGTCCTTGGCCAAGGTGGACACCAGTACTTCCCACTAAGGCAGCGCACTGTCTGACCGATGCCCGGATGACCAGAGGAGGGTAACGTGTGGGCCCAATAGATCAAACGGTCACAGACATCAAACGGAGCGTACAGACGCCCAGCTGTACAATGGGGGGGTATGGGCTCTGTACGTAACGCCCGCACGATGTCCGCGTCCAGCTCCCACACTACCGGTGCCGCCAGGCAAGAGGCCGGGAGTATGGGAGTGGGATCCATGGACCGCTCCTCTGTGTCATACATCCGGGACAGTGCGTCTGCCTTTGCGTTCTGGGAACCTGGTCTGTAGGACAGGGTGAAAACAAAACAGGTAAAGAACATGGCCCACCTTGCCTGGCGAGGGTTCAGTCTCCTCGCAGCCCGGATGTACTCCAGATTGCGRTAGTCCGTCCAGATGAGAAAAGGGTGTTTAKCCCCCTCAAGCCAATGTCTCCACGCCTTCAAAGCCTTGACGACAGCCAACAACTCCCTGTCCCCCACGTCATAGTTTCACTCCGCCGAGCTGAGCTTCTTCGAAAAGAAGGCACAGGGGCGGAGCTTTGGTGGCGTACCCGAGCACTGAGAGAGCACGGCTCCTATCCCAGCCTCGGACGCGTCCACCTTCACTATGAATGCTAAAGAGATTCCGGATGAGCCAGCACGACTCAGAGCCCTCAGCTGACCAAAAGCCCTGTCCGCCTCAGCTGACCCCTGCAAATGCACCGGTCCCCCCTTCAGCAGTGAGGTAATGGGAGCTGCTACCTGACCAAAGCCCCGGATAAACCTCTGGTAGTAGTTGGCAAACCCTAGAAACCGTTGCACTTCCTTTACCGTGGTGGGAGTCGGCCAATTACGCACGGCTGTAATGCGGTCACTCTCCATCTCCACACCTGAAGTGGAAATGCGGTACCCTAGGAAGGAGACGGACTGTTGGAAAACAAGCATTTCTCAGCCTTGACGTACAGGTCATGCTCCAACAGTCGACCAAGCACCTTGCGCACCAGGGACACATGCTCGGCGCGTGTAGCGGAGTATATCAKAATGTCGTCGATATACACCACTACACCCTGCCCGTGCAGGTCCCGGAAAATCTTGTCTACAAAGGCCTGGAAGACCGATGGAGCATTCATCAACCCGTACGGCATGACGAGGTACTCATAGTGCCCTGAGGTGGTACTAAATGCCGTCTTCCACTCGTCCCCCTCCCGGATACGCACCAAGTTGTAAGCGCTCCTGAGATCCAATTTTGTGAAGAAGCGCGCCCCGTGTATTGACTCGATTGAGTCGCCTAGAGTCAAATCGGCATATTCAGAGGGGATGCGCACGGTGGAGACCTGGTCTGGACTTTCCACCATAGTAGCACAGACGGAAACCCCTAAACACCTCCCCGAACACTTTCGTGACCAGCCCGTGAGAACCCCCTGTTGCCATGAAATAGTGGGGTCATGACAGGCCAACCAGGGTAGGCCCAGCACCACGGGAAATGCAGGAGAATCAATAAGGAATAGACTGATTCTGTCCTTGTGACCCTCCTGCATAACCATGCCCAGTGGAGCGGTGGCCTCCCTAATTAGCCCTGACCCTAATGGTCGACTATCTAGGGAACAATGGGGATCCCTAAACTATGGGCAAATGATCTGTCAATAAAATGCCCAGCCGCGCCTGAATCTACGAGCGCCTTATGCTGGGAATGCGGGGAAAACTCAGGAAAATTAATAAACAAAAACATGTGAGCAACAAGGGGSTCTGGGTGAGCCTGGTGCCGACTCACCTGGGGTGACACGAGAGTGCCCTGCCTGCTGCCTCGACTCCCAGAGGAACCTCCCCAGCACCGACCGGCAGTGTGCCCTCTGCGGCCACAGATGGTGCATGGAACGGCCCCTCCTCCAGTCGTCCTAAGGGCAGCACCTCCCAGCTCCATGGGCGTCGGAGCGGTGGTCCTGGGGGATGGAATCGACAGACCCCAATCTGGACGTCCGCAGGTAGCCAGTAGGTTATCCGGCCGGTCCACCAGCTGGTTGAATGTGAGAGTGATGTCCCTGCAGGCCAACTCCCGACGGACGTCCTCGCGCAGACTGCACCGATAGTGATCGATCAGGGCCCTGTTGTTCCATCCCGCACCGGCGACCAGGGTCCGGAGGTCCAACGCGAACTCCTGTGCGCTCCTCGTCCCCTGGCTCAGGTGTACGAGACGTTCACCTGCCGCTCTACCCTCAGGTGGATGGTTAAAAACTGAGGTGAAATCCCCGAAGTTGTCCAACACCGCTTCTTCTTCCCCCCATTCGGCGTTGGCCCACTCCAGGGCCTTCCCTGAGAGGCAGGAGACGAGGGCGGCCACGCTCTCACGGCCCGAGGGAGCCGGGTGGACGGTTTCCAGGTAGAGCTCTAGCTGGAGCAAGAACCCCTGACATCCCGCCGCCATTCCATCATACTCCCTCGGGAGGGCGAGCCGAATCCCACTGGGACCAGGTGAAGGAGGGGTGAGTATAGGTGAAACGGGTGGTGCTGGTGGAGACGCTGGAGGAACTCCTCTTCTCTCCCAGTGCTCCATGGTTTGCAGCACGCGATCCATGGCGCTGCCGAGATGCTGGACTCGCTCCTCGACCCCTACTACAGGGGCACCTGCTCCTGCTGACTCCATTCGGGGTGCGTGTTTCTGTCAAGGCTTTGGGTAACTGGTGAAAAGGAGTCAGGCGCAGGAGAGTTGAGAGGTATTTAATACACAAAAAAACACCAGTATAGAAACAATACAACGGTACGTGAAATATACCGGTACCACGAATAAACGGGCGTAAATACAAAACCCGGCAACAAAATACCAGCCGTCAGAACAAACACGCACACAAACATGGGGGAAACCAGAGGATTAAATAATGAACATGTAATGTGGGAATTGAAACCAGGTGTGTAAAAACCAAAGACAAAACAAATGGAAAATGAAAAGTGGATCGGTGATGGCTAGAAGGCCGGTGCGTCGACCGCCGAACGCCGCTCGAACAAGGAGAGGGACCGACTCCGGCGGAAGTCGTGACATCATATAAGGAAATCTGTCAATTTAAATAAATGAATTAACATGACTGGGAATACAGATATGCATCTGTTGGTCAYAGATACTTGAAAAAAAGGTAGGGGCGTGTATCAGAGAACCAGTCAGTATCTGGTGTGACCACCATTTGCCTCATGCAGCGCGACCCATCTTCTTCCCATAGAGTTGATCAGGCTGTTGATTGTGGCCTGTGGAATGTTGTCCCACTCCTCTTCAATGGCCGATCCAGAGCATCCCAAACATGCTCAATGGGTGATATGTCTGGTGAGTATGCAGGCCATGGAAGAAGTGGGTCATTTTCAGCTTCCAAGAATTGTGTAAAGATCCTTGCGACATGGGGACATGCATTATCCTGCTGAAACACTACAATGGGACTCAGGATCTCATCATGGTATCTCTGTGCATTAAAATGGACATCGATAAAATGCAATTGTGTTCGTTGTCTGTAGCTTATGCCTGCCCATACCATAAGCCCACCGCCACCATGGGGCACTCTGTTCACAATGTTGACATCAGCAAACTGCTCGCCCACACAACACCATATGCACCGTCGGCCATCTGCCCGGTACAGTTGAAACTGGGATTCATCCGTGAAGAGCATGCTTCTCCAGCATGCCAGTGGCCATCAAAGGTGGGCATTTGCCCACTGAAGTCGGTTATGATGCTGAACTGCAGTCATGTCAAGACCATGGTGAGGACGACGAGCATGCATATGAGCTTCCCTGAGACGGTTTCTGACAGTTTGTGCAGAAATTCTTCAGTTGTGCAAACCCACAGTTTCATCAGTTGTCTGGGTGGCTGGTCTCAGACGATCCCGCAGGTGAAGAAGCCGGATGTGGAGGTCCTGGGCTGGGGTGGTTGTTGGTTACACGTGGTCTGGGTTGTGAGGCTGGTTGGACGTACTGCCAAATTCTCTAAAACGACGTTGGAGGCAACTTATGGTAGAGGAATTAACATTAAACTCTCTGGCAACAGCTCTGGTGAACAATCCTGCAGTCAGCATGCCAATTCCACGCTCCCTCAAAACTTAAAACATCTGTGGCATTGTGTTGTGTGACAAAACTGCACATTTTAGAGTAGCCTTTTATTGTCTCCAGCACAAGGTGCACCTGTGTAATCATGCTGTTTAATCAGCTTCTTGATATGCCACACCTGTCAGGTGTATGGAATATCTTGGCAAATGAGAAATGCTCACTAACAGGGATGTAAACAAATTTATGTACAAAATTTGAGAAATTTCAGCTCATAGAACATGGGACCAACACTTTACATGTTGCGTTTGTATTTTTGTTCAGTGGCGTATATATTTTGTTCAGTGCACAATATTTGCACAATATTCCTTAAAAAATTATTCAAGCTCTGTTAAGTTGGTTGTTGATAATTGCTAGACAGCCAAGTCTGCCATCGATTTTCAAGCCGATAGGTGAATTTATCTCCCAGTGTCTGTTGGAAAGCAGACTAAACCAGGTTTTCCTCTAGGATTTTGCCTGCACTTAGCTCTATTCCGTTTCTTTTTATCCTGAAAAACTCCCTAGTCCTTGCCGATGAGAAGCATACCCATAACATACCCATAGGAGTGGTACTCAGTGATGTGTTGTGTTCGATTTGCCCTAAACATAAAGCTTTGTACTCAGGAAATAAAGTAAATTTCTTATCCACATTTTTTGCAGTTTTACTTTAGTGCCTTATTGCAGACAGGATGCATGTTTTGGGATAGTTTTATTCTGTACAGGCTTCCTTCTTTTTACTATGTCATTTATGTTTTTGTGGTTTAATCTGTTTTTGAAATTCACTGCTCGACTGAGGGACCTTACAGATAATTGTATGACTCAAGACATCAATCAAATGTATTTATAAAGCACTTTTTACCTCAGCAGATGTCAAAAAGTGCTATACAGAAACATTGCAGTTTTTAATTTTTTTATTTTTTCATAATTTATTAATTTGTAAGCATTTCTAAAAACGTAATTCCACTTTGACATTATGGGGTATTGTGTGTAGGCCAGTGACACAACATYTCAATGTAATCTRTTTGYGGAAAAAGTAAAGGGGTGTGAATACTTTGTGAAGGGACTGTAATTAGGGATGATTAAACCATTATTTAGCAAACGGTCTGTAATAACACATGTTTAAACCATTACTAAGTCTGTAATTCAGCATTAATAAAGCATTACTTAGCCAATGCATAACKATTAGATTTGGCCTTAGGCATTATTAACAGTCTCTAATAATAACTAGACTTATAATAACTAGAAACATAATTAAAGGCCCAGTGCAGTAAAACACGTGATTTTSCTATGTTTTGCATATATTCCCACACTATGACATTGGAATAATACTGTTAAATTGTAAAAAGTATAGTGATGCCCTTATTTGAAAAGATCACCTGAAATTTCTGCCTGTTTTGGTGGGATGGAGTTTTGGCCTGCTTGGTGACATCACCAGGCGGTAAATTAGTTTATATATCAATAAGAAAGAGTTCCAAACCTCTCTTCCAATAACAGCTAGTTTTCAGTTTTACCCTTCCCACTCAGACCACTCCCCTAGCAGTCCTAGAGAAATAGCTCTTTGCTAAGAAGCTATTTTAATTTAAAACAATCACAGTAAGGTACTTAAATGTTACCAAGAAATGACTTGATTGAGATTGAATTGAGATAAAACGGCTGCATTTGGCCTCTGAGACCCTCAACCCACACTCCACTTCCGATTACTTTGGTTCACAAATTATAATAAGCTTCACACAAAAAACATAAAACATCTTAAGTTACTCTGTAGCCACTTCTCCCAGGGCAGGGTTTTGTGCTCGTCTTGKTTTTTTCTCRGTCACCTGGTCTCACTAATCCTCTCCTGTGTCACCTTCTCATATTTGCATGAGAGCCTTCCTCACCTTTCTCCCTGGGTGAACTTTTCAACTCTGGACGTGTCCTAAGGGACAACAGCARTCAGATGGGGTGGAGGATTGGTCCTCAGTGACCTTTTAAGACGGCTGGCGGTCTCTCATGCCTATGCCGTCATGTCACCTCATGCCTGTCTGTYGAAGAGCCCTGCGGYCATGTTCGAAGTAGACTGGGGTCCGACCGCGTGAGTGACGGACAGACTGACACACGTGCACACACTCTCACGCACCAACACCAATCAACCTCACTCACCTCCTGACCTGTGGTTTCTGTTMGTTKCTGTTGTATTCAATGTGATGAATCTGAGGACATATCACAGACGTGCAGGAATGCATGCGTGCATGTGCACAGTCATGTATTACTTTTAGCTCACCTTAGTTTGTGATCTTTAATCTAACACACACACTTTCTCTTTCTATCTCTCTTCGTCGCTCTCTCTCTTGCCATGTGTGATTATGAACGTGTCCGCCCCGAGCCCTGGCGCCACTCTGTCCCTGTCCCCTCCTCAATGGGAGCGTGTGACTGTCTCCTCTGGAGAGCATCGTGTCCCCTCCGCTCYTCCTCAGCCTTTACTTTCTCTCCTTTATGTCGCCTTTCTTCTCCTCTCTCAATGAGCGGCTACCCCGGGGGCTCCGACAAAAAGTGAGGGAAGAGAAGGTAGAGAGAGAGAGAGAGCGAGCGAGCGAGCGAGAGAGGACAAGAAAGTATGACAGAGAGAATGCAAGAAAGTATGATAACTTGGAATTAGAATTAGTGTGACGCAAATTGGGGTTAGATGCAAGCTTTTTTCTCTGCACTCTTAGAGAAAAGGTGCTATCTGGAATCTAAAAGGTTTCTTCGGCTGTCCCCATGGGAAAACCCTTTGACGAACCTTTTTTGGCTCCAGGTAGAACCCTTTTGGGTTCAATGTAGAACCGTTTCCCCAGAGGGTTCTACATGGAACCAAAAAGGATTCTCCTATGGGGACAGCCAAATAACCCTTTTTTCGAAGAGTTTGCCATAGACCAAAAGTATATCACACGGCTTTGCGAAGCGCAGCACATTTGTCTCTGGCATTGTGAATTTAAATGATCATATAAGTTATTTCAAGTCAATCAACACCTATGTTGATGAAACTACAGGCACCCATTAGACTCTTAAGGAACACAGTGATACAGCGATCTGCCTATCCACCTGGGCTAGGTGTGAAGGCCAACTAGACCAAAGGGCACATACACAGACACTCGTGCACGTCAACGTTTTGAATTGAATGAGTTTTGTCACCTGTCGACTGCTCTGCACGACATAYTTGTTTGCTGTGTTCTTGGAGAGAATAMTCTGCTTGGGGCTGTATGGAGACAGTAATTAMAAKGGTGTTGTGAAGAGAGTRGCAGTTTGGTACAATGWGTCTCTCGAAGACCTGGGAAGAAAATAGTTGCATTTTGCAGTTGATTTGAAAATAAGAACTTTTCAAATACTGAAGGTAGTCAAATATAGTTTATATAGAGTCTCACTCAAAGGCTACTACACTATACAGTTGAAGTCGGAAGTTTAACATACACTTACACGACTTACATTACATACAACAAACTCGTTTTCAACCACTCCACAAATTTCTTGTTAACAAACTATAGTTTTGGCAAGTCGGTGCATGACACAAGTAATTTTTCCAACAATTGTTTACAGACAGATTATTTCACTTATAATTCACTGTATCACAATTCCAGTGGGTCAGAAGTTTACATACACTAAGTTGACTGTGCCTTTCAACAGCCTGGAAAATTATGTCATGGCTTTAGAAGCTTCTGATAGGCTAATTGACATAATTCTTGAGATCAATTGGAGGTGTATCTGTGGATGTATTTCATGGCCGACCTTCAAACTCAGTGCCTCTTTGCTTGACATCATGGGAAAATCAAAAGAAATCAGCCAAGACCTCAGAAAAAAAATCTGGTTCATCCTTGGGAGCAATTTCCAAATGCCTGAAGGTACCACGTTCATGTGTACAAACAATAATATGCAAGTATAAACACCATGGGACAGCGCGGCCGTCATACCACTCAGGAAGGAGACACGTTCTGTCTCCTAGAGATGAATGTACTTTGGTGTGAAAAGTGCAAATCAATCCCAGAAAGATCATACTTTTTGGAGAAATGTCCTCTGGTCTGATGAAACAAAAATAGAACTGTTTGGCCATAATGACCATCGTTATGTTTGGTGGRAAAAGGCAGAGGCTTGCAAGCCGAAGAACACCATCCCAACCGTGAAGCACAGGGGTGGCAGCTTCATGTTGTGGGGGTGCTTTGCTGCAGGAGGGACTGGTGCACTTCACAAAATAGATGGCATTATGAGGCAGGAAAATTATATGGATATATTGAAGCAACATCTCAAGACATCAGTCAGGAAGTTAAAGCATGGTCGCAAATGGGTCTTCCAAATGAACAATGACCCTAAGCATACTTCCAAAGTTGTGGCAAACAACAAAGTCAAGGTATTGGAGTGGCCATCACAAAGCCCTGACCTCAATCCTATAGAAAATCTGTGGGAAGAACTGAAAAAGCGTGTGCGAATTCACCCAACTTATTGTGGGAATCTTGTGGAAGGCTACCCGAAACGTTTGACCCAAGTTAAACAATTTAAAGGCAACGCTACCAAATACTAAGTGTATGTAAACTTCAGACGCACTGGGAATGTGATGAAAGAAATAAAAGCTGAAATAAATAATTCTCTCTACAATTATTCTGACATTTCACATTTTTAAAATAAAGTGGTGATCCTAACTGATCTAAGACTGGGAATTGTTAGTAGGATTAAATGTCAGGAATTGTGAAAAACTGAGTTTAAATGTATTTGGCTAAGGTGTATGTAAACTTCCGACTTCAACTGTATATACAAATGTATGTGGTACTCCTTCAAATGAGTGGATTCGTCTAGTTCAGCCACACCCGTTGCTTACAGGTGTATAAAATCGAGCACACAGCCATGCAATCTCCATAGACAAACATTGGCAGTAGAATGGCCTTACTGAAGAGCTCAGTGACTTTCACAGTGGCACCGTCATAGGATGCCACCTTTCCAACAAGTCAGTTCATAACATTTCTGATAGAACTGCCCCGGTAAACTGTAAGTGTTGTTATTGTGAAGTGGAAATGTATAGGAGTAACAACGGCTCAGCCGCAAAATGGTAGGCCACACAWACTCACAGAACGGGACCGTCGAGTGCTGAAGGGCGTAGCGCATAAAAATAGTCTGTCCTCGGTTGCAACACTTACTACCAAATTCCAAACTGCCTCTGGAAGCAACGTCAGCACAAGAACTGTTCTTCGGTAGCTTCATGAAATGAGTTTCCATGGACGAGCAGCCGCACACAAGCCTAGATTTCAGTGCGCAATGCCAAGCGTTGGCTGGAGCGGTGTAAGGCTCGCCGCCATTGGACTCTGGAGCAGTGGAAACACGTTCTCTGGAGTGATGAATCACGCTTCACCATCTGGCAGTCCGACGGATGAATCTGGGTTTGGCGGATGCCAAGAGAACGCTACCTGCCCGAATGCATAGTGCCAACTGTAAAGTTTGGCGGAGGAGAAATAATGGTCTGGGGCTGTTTTTCATGGTTCAGGATAGGCCCTTTAGTTCCAGTGAAGAGAAATCTTAACGCTACAGCATACAATGACATTTTAGACGATTCTGTGCTTCCAACTTTGTGGCAACAGTTTTGGGAAAGCCCTTTCCTGTTTCAGCATGACAATGCCTCCATGCACAAAGCGAGGTCCATACAGAAATTGTTTGTCGAGATCGGTGTGGAAGAACTTGACTGGCCTGCACACAGCCCTGACCTCAACCCCATCGAACACCTTTGGGATGAGTTGGAACGCCGACTGCGAGCGAGGCCTAATCGCCCTACATCAGTGCCCGACCACACTAATGCTCTTACATTTAAGTAATTTAGCAGACGCTCTTATCCAGAGCGACTTACAAATTGGTGCATTCACCTTATGATATCCAGTGGAACAACCACTTTACAATAGTGCATCTAACTCTTTTAAGGGGGAGGGGGGTTAGAAGGATTACTTTATCCTATCCTAGGTATTCCTTAAAGAGGTGGGGTTTCAGGTGTCTCCGGAAGGTGGTGATTGACTCCGCTGACCTGGCGTCGTGAGGGAGTTTGTTCCACCATTGGGGTGCCAGAGCAGCGAACAGTTTTGACTGGGCTGAGCGGGAAGTGTGGCTTGTGGCTGAATGAAAGCAAGTCCCCGCCACAATGTTCCAACATCTCGTGGAAAGCCTTCCCAGAAGAGTGGAGGATGTTACGACAGAAAAGGGGGGACCTACTCCACATTAAAGCCCATCATTTTGGAATGAGATGTTCGATGAGCAGGTGTCCATATACCTTTGGTCATGTAGTGTATTTTCTTTGATATTCAAATACAGGTCTCAGCAACAACAAAAAAATGTTTGATAGTATTTTGAATACCTCTCAGAAAACCAAATAATATTTGAACGTATTTCAATATATGAAAGATATTTGAAAACCCCAAAATATGTATTTGATGGCTGCCAAATATTTGATGAAGAACCAAAAACTACAACAGTTAGTTGAATTAGTCTAAATATATGATCATAAGCACATGGTTTGGATGGCTCTTAGATATGAATCCTAATGTAGCCTATAGCCTAGAATTAAATACGAGGGACATGGAATCATCTCAACATTRGAGTAGACCACTTTTGAAGCTTGAAAATGACTAGCAAATATATTTTCATAAYGAGTGAGACATAAGGTAACACAGTAACACTTGACACCAACTTCTTATACATGTGTAGTAACTTTGTGATTATTACAATAGTAACATTTTTGTTACATAGGACTTTGGAAATTGCTTTATAATTGCACAATAATGGGAGTATTATGCAGCCACTATTCCTCTTGTGTACAGTAGTTACAAAAAGTCTCATCTCATTGCTACGCAATGTAAAATGTAATTACCAGTATTATGTAACAACATGCTAACAAAATGTAGCTCCAAAAGTCATTACAGTTTTATTACACAGGCATAAGAACAGTTTAATGTTATGTCTTACTGAGAACGCTAACAGTTACAAAATATGGCTATTAAGTGTTGAAAGGAAACTAAATATCCCAAAATATCCCTTCTTGAATCAACTACAGCCAAGGTAGGTGAAAAATCCTGTTAGTTTGTATTCTGGGTAAACTATCCCTTTAAAGATGGTATGGTGTGTGTTTGAAACAAGAACCCTCAAATGGACAAAGAGGTTGGAAGTTGTTTTAGCATCCAACTTGGCTTTGAATTACTCTATTTTCAGCTCTATCATAAAATGAATTGCAGCTTTCGATCTTTTCAGTGGCATGTTGAAAGAGTCATACAGTAGTTGAGCGTCACAACTTATTTATACTTATCTGTACAAAATGTCATTGGTTAATTGRTTTGATTTGATTATGTACACATGGAGCAATGGACATTCAGGAGAATGGGCATTTACTCAATGTTCAGATGGAAATGTATTGTGTAGATCAAATATGACTGTTATTTATGGAATATTATAGGCGATCGTGTGTACTCTATTCATTCTATATCTATCTTCAACATGCAGTTCCAGATGCCATTAGTTGAAGGCAGCCAATCCAATAGTTTCCTCAAATCTGTATTTAAATCGTTTTAAAAAGTAGTCACTTTCTGAGCTCTGTATTCAAATAGTTTAAAAATTAGTCCTTTTTTGGGATCTGTATTCAAATAGTTGTCACCATTGGTGTGCCAATCACAAGAGGAGTTGGCAAGACATCACAAACAGATCTGGGACCAGGCTAAGTGTTCCCTYCTTCTGACAGATGATGCAGTGTCATAGAAACAACGTAGCACACCTGCTTTGTCTTCCCCATTCCCCTATTCACCAGTCTATGACCCAGTGGGTTCCACCTTGCTGTCCTCTCAGGAGGCGTGTCTGTGTAAATGGGGAGTCACACAGTTGGTTCCTAACCCAGGACAGCAGTCATTTCACCAAAAGATCTCAGGACACTTTCATTGCGACGTGAYTTACCAAGTGACATACGCAGTACTGAGCTACTATTACACAGCAATAGCAGAAATGACATAATGTTGAACACATGCTTGATACAGGCTGAATGTGAATAGTACTGCAACCCTCATTAAGGCAATATGTTATGCAATCATTTGTATACCCCCTTAAGAAATCTTCACCGAAGAGGAGCTGAATGACGAGAGACAACATTGGAGCCAGGGTTCCAATATCATTTRGGKCCGGGTAATTGTCCCATGATGTACGGCCATTGATTCATTACATGGAGAAGTAGTGACTAGAAGAAGGCTCCCGAGTGGCGCAGCGGTCTAAGGCACTGCAAGAAGCATCACTGCAGTCCCTGGTTCGAATCCAGACTTCATCACATCAGCGTCGTCCGGCCCAGTGTCGTCCGGGTGTTGCCKGGGTAGTAAATAATCATTTGTTCTTAACTGACTTGCCTGATTAAATAAAGGTTCAATAAGTAAAGAAGAGAAAAAAAAGAAATGCYGGACAGGTCAAAGAAGTAAAATAAGAGAAAATAAATCAGGACAGAAGTGTAGTGATTCATAGCTACCACTAGAGGGATTTCCTGGCACTCACAATGGCTCTCAACACYAACGGGTCCCACAGTCCAGAACAGGTTTCCCATCAGTCACAATGACCCTCTATTTCACCTAGCATCATGTGCTTCTATGGTACATGAATAGTATGTGGGAACTATACTACGCTATACGTAGCCTACACAATGCTATATTATGTCAACAAGAGAACACGCACACACTGTCACGCAAGTGAGGAGATTGGGCAATGRTGATGACTCATACACACCACACCTCACCCATTTACAACACAGAGGTCTCTATTGTCCTTGTTGCCCTCCAGTCTCAGGGTAATCTCAGTCATACTTCCGGCCCCACGGTCCAACACCATTTCTCAACCTGGCTGTGCCAGACTACCAGTCCGCCTTGCTGTGATAATATCCTTACGAGCATACGATTTAGCAATGAAGCAACGGATTGGGCATGCGTACTAACTGGTATGCTAGCACGGACATTGGAACGAGGCTTACACGTACTTCCATTCACTGACTTGAAGGGCTTCAAGCGCATCAACCACATCAAATGTCAAACTTCGCAAGTGAGTGACCGTAGTCACTGGAGGAAGCTCAGTTCTGCAGCCGAACAATGATGCTATTGAATGTAGGCCTAGTTGCGTAAAGACTCCAGGCTCCAACCATCCSACCTCATTCACAGAGGAAGCAGTACTTAAGTACATACAACACTATATTATATGCTTCTCTATATGGGAAGCATATATGTCTGCTATTCCACACATCCAGGGTTATGGGGGCCAAATAGGCAGGGCCCCCCCTCCTCTCTCTATACAGCCACTCAGCAGTGCTACGATGACAGACAGAGAGATGGAGCGCAGGTGAAGGGCGGGGTCAAGGCTGTCTCATGAAGCTTATAGAGGTGAAGGACACTCTCCTTCATCAGACTGTAGTATATACATCACATCACATATACGGATCATTTACATCCATATACATAGGCTCGACCTGGGCCATTCAAGAGAAAATGAGCGAAGATGACTAAATTAACCCTGTTTAATAGTCGACCCGATAGATATCTATATACACAGGCTTGACCTGGACTTGGGCTGTTCCCATTTTAAAGAGAGATATATGAAGAAATTAACCCCTTCTAATCAGTCCACATATATTAATATTTTTTCTTTACAAATTCTTATTTTCAATGACGGCCTAGGAACAGTGTCGTTCTGCCCCCTTGTTCAGGGGCAGAACGACAGATTCTTACCTTGTCAGCTCGGGGTTTCAAGTCGGTTTCAAGTCCAACGCTCTAACCACTAGGCTACCTGCCGCCCCATATACAGTGCCTTGCRAAATAATTCAGACCCCTTGTATTTTTTCACATTGTATTGTGTTACAAAGTGGAATTAAAATGGATTTAATTGTAAAGAATTTACACACAATACTCTGTAATGTCAGTGGAAGAAATATGTGATTATTTTTAAAAGATTGATACAACATTTAATAACTAAAATATAGTTGTTGCATAAGTATTCAGCCCCTTTGTTTAGACAAACCTAAATTAGTTCACGAGAAGAATTTGGCTTAACAAATCACATAAAAAGTTACAGCATTTTTAAATGACTAACCTTTCATCAATCTCCCATACATACAACATCTGGAAGGTCCCTCAGTCAAGTATTGAATTTCAAGCACAGATTCAACTACTGTCACGTTCCTGACCTATTTTCTGTTGTTTTGTATGTGTTAGTCGGTCAGGGCGTGAGTATGGGTGGGCATTTCTATGTTTTGTGTTTCTATGTTTAGGTCTTGTAATCAGCCTTATATGGTTCTCAATCAGAGACAGGTGTTTGACGTTTTCCTCTGATTGAGAACCATATATAGGTTGGCTGTTCACACTGTTTGTTTGTGGGTGATTGTCTCCTGTGTCTTTCGTGTCAGTGTATGTGCACCACACGTGACTGTTTTGGCTGTTCGTTTCGTTTTGATGTAGTCTGTTCCTGTTCGTGAGTTCTGCGTGTAGTTATGTAAGTTAAAAGAGAGATCAACAACGAACACTGTGACAACGCTACTAAATATGAATCTTAAGTAGAGGAACGCCAAAACACCTGCCTCTAATTAAGAAGCCATACCAGCAAACCCAAAAACCAACTAAGAACAGAAAACATCAGAATGCACCTCACGTCCTGAACCTAACACACAAAAAACAGAAATAGGTCAGGAACGTGACGGCCTGCAGAAGCATCACTGCAGTCCCTGGTTCGAATCCGACTTCATCACATCAGCGTCGTCCGGCCAGTGTCGTCGGGTGTTGCCTGGGTAGTAAATAATCATTTGTTTTAACTGACTTGCCTGATTAAATAAAGGTTCAATAGTAAAAAGAAAAAAAAGAAATGCTGGACAGGTCAGAGAAGTAAAATAAGAGAAATAAATCAGGACAGAAGTGTAGTGATTCATAGCTACCACTAGAGGATTTCTGGCACTGCACATGGCTCACACTAACGGTCACAGTCCAGAACAGGTTTTCCATCAGTCACAATGACCCTCTATTTCACCTAGCATCATTCTTATATGGTACATATAGTATGTGGGAACTATACTACGCTATACGTAGCCTACACAATGCTATATTATGTAACAAGAGAACACGCACACACTGTCACGCAAGTGAGGAGATTGGGCAATGGTTGTGACTCAAACCACCAACCGTCACCCATTTACAACACAGAGGTCTCATTCGTCTTGTTGCCTCTCATCCTCAGGGGTAATCAGTCATACTTCCGCCCCACGGTCCAACACCATTTCTCAACTGGCTGTGCCAGACTACCAGTCGCCTTGCTGTGATAATATCCTTACGAGCATACGATTTAGCAATGAAGCAACGATTGGGCATGCGTACTAACTGGTATGCTAGCACGGACATTGGAACGAGGCTTACACGTACTTCATTCACTGACTTGAGGGCTGCGATCAACCACATCAAATGTCAAACTTCGCAGTAAGTGACGTATCACTGGAGAGAGCTCAGTTCTGCAGCGCGAACAATGATGCTATTGATGTAGGCTAGTTGCGTAAAGACTCCAGGTCAACCATCCACCTCATTCACAGAGGACAGACTTAAAGTACAATACACACTATATTATTTGCTTCTCTATATGGGAAGCATATATGTCTGCTATTCACACATCCAGGGTTAGGGCCAAATAGGCAGGGCCCCCCCCCTCTCTATACAGCCACTCACAGTGCTACGATGAAGACAGAGAGATGCGCAGGTGAAGGGCGGGGTCAAGGCTGTCTATAGAAGCTATAGAGGTGAGGACACTCTCCTTCTATCAGACTGTAGTATATACTACACATCACATATACGGATCATTTACATCCATATACTAGGCTCGACTGGGCCATTCAAGAGAAAATGAGCGAAGATGACTAAATTAACCTGTTTAATAGTCGACCCGATAGATATCTTATATACACAGGTTTGACCTGGACTTGGGCTGTTCCATTTTAAAGAGAGATATATGAAGAAATTAACGCCTTCTACATCAGTCACATATATTAAATTTTTCTTTACAAATTCTTATTTTCAATGACGGCCTAGAAACAGTGGTTTGCCCTTGTCAGGGCAGAACGACAGATTCTTACCTTGTCAGCTCGGGTTTCAAGTCGGTTTCAAGTCCAACGCTCTAACCACTAGGCTACCTGCCGCCCCATATACAGTGCCTTGCAAATAATTCAGACCCTTGTTTC
>NW_019942594.1:17118-22894 GCF_002910315.2 Salvelinus sp. IW2-2015 | reverse complement strand
ATTTTTTCACATTGTATTGTGTTACAAAGTGGAATTAAAATGGATTTAATTGTAAAGAATTTACACACAATACTCTGTAATGTCAGTGGAAGAAAAATGTGATTATTTTTAAAAGATTGATACAACATTTAATAACTAAAATATAGTTGTTGCATAGGTATTCAGCCCCTTTGTTTAGACAAACATAAATTAGTTCACGAGAAGAATTTGACTTAACAAATCACTTAAAAAGTTACAGCATTTTTAAATTACTAACCTTTCATCAATCTCCCATACATACAACATCTGTATGGTCCCTCAGTCAAGTATTGAATTTCAAGCACAGATTAAACTACAAAGACCAGGGAGCTTTTCAAAAGCCTCATATAAAAGGACAGTGATTGGTAGATGGGTAACTATAACAAATCAGACATTGAATATCTATTTAAGCACGGTCAAGTTAACAATTATGCTGTGGATGATGTATTAAACCAACCAAACACCTCAAAGATACAGTTGTCCTTCTGAACYGAGCTGCAGGAGAGGAAGGAAACTGCTCAGGGATGTTACCATGAGGCCACTGKTGSTTTTAAAACAGCTAGAGTTCAAYGGCTTTGATGGGACCTAAATGACAGAGTTAAAAGAAGAATACAAATATACAAAATCTAAATATTGCAAAACATGCATCTTGTATGTAACAAGCCACTAAAGTAATACTCCAAACAAACATGGTAAAGAAATACACTTTTTGGCCTAAATGCAAAGCCCTATGTTTGGGGAAAATCTATTCTTGACATCGGAAAATACTGTGGAGTTTTTCAGGATAAAAAGAAACGGGATAGGGCTACGCACAGGCAAAATCCTACAGGAAAACCTGGTTCAGTCTGCTTTACACCAGACACTTGGAGAGGAATTCACCTTTCAGTAGGACAATAACCTAAAACACAAAGCCAAATCTACACTGAAGTCGCTTACTAACAAGACGGTGAATGTTTCTAAGTGGCCAAGATACAATTTTGACTTAAATACTATGGCAAGACTTGAAAATGGCTGTCTAGCCATGATCCCCAAAATCTTGACAGAGCTTGAAGAATTTTGAAAAGAATAATAGGCAAAAMTTGCACAATCCAGTTGTGCAAAGCTCTTAGAGACTTACCCAAGAAGACTCATAGCTGTAATTGCTGTCAAATGTGTTTCTAACATGTATTGATTCAGGGAGCTGAATACTTATGRAACAACTATATTTTGTTTAGTTCATTTTTATTAATCTTTTACAAAATGTTAGCATTTTTCTTCCACTTTGACATTAGAATATTTTGTGTAGATTGTTGACAAAAAAATTACAATTAAATCCATTTTAATCCCACGTTGTAACACAATATAATGTGAAGAAATCCAAGCGGTCTGAATACTTTTGCAAGGCACTGTACATAGATTCGACCTGGGATGTTCCCATTGAACAGAAGAAGCAAAGGAGCCAAGATGAAGAAATTAACCCTGTTTAATAGAAGGGGTGGTGGGAGGTGATCTCATAGACTCATCGACTCATCGACTCATCTTACTGATGAATACATAAAGGCATAAAGGCGGCGTAGGGGCGAGCGGATCCTTAACGTCCCATCAGACGTTGGGGCAGTATTGCTGGGTGCCGTCAGGCCTTTGTTGTTCCACCAGACGGAGGGAATATGAAAGCAATCTGTCCTGTAGCGAAGCTGGCTCCAGAAGCCGGGCCCTGATAAGGGGACCCCCTGGCCTCTCGCTAGTGTTTGGTCCAGCGGGCTAAGCTCAGCCCCTTCTCTAATCCCCTAAAGAAAAAGTGCTTTGATTATTTGCTGACCAATAAATCCAAACTGGGTTAGAGGTGTTGGGAGTTGGGCGATTCGGCAGTCAGAATAAGAAAGGGAGTCTTGATTGGCTCGTTTATTGGGAAGTTTATCGTTTTTTGCGATCAGGTCCGCGTGGCGGCTAATGTGAGTAGAATCTGGGTTTGAGGTGTACGTCCATTGTGCTTTTCATTCTTTATTTCCATTCTTTGCTCTCGACTCAGTCTCGCTTTCTTTATTTCCTTTTTTATCGGCGTAAAACAATTACTTCGGAATGGAAACACTTTGAAAGGGGCTAATCTTTGATTGCGGAGAGGTGGGGTTCTGAAGGGGCTGAAAATGTCACTCAGGTTCGAGTGGGAGCATTACATAAACCTGACAGGTACACACACAAACTGATAGAGGCCATACATACCCATTTCCCCAAATCGCATACCCACTAATTACGGGTCACCCCCAAAAAACGCACAATGCAAATTACCACATTGGCTCGGGCGAGATATCACTGTGCCTTTAAATCTATGCAAAAATATGCACAGCCCAAGCCGAGGAGGAGAAAGAGGAAAAATAAGATGTGAAAAGTGGGGTTGAGCAAAAGAAGAAAAATTAATATATTTTGGCAGCATGCTGGCTGTATATTTAGCCTGTCTGGAGTGCACTGATGATTTATTACAGTCTATCACCTTCGTTCACTTCAGGAACATTAAAGTCCCCGTCCCCGCATCTCGCTCCTAATTAAAGTGTTTGTTGTCACACTCGGATCCGACGGTGTGAAATCAAGTTAGCAGTTTATGTAAGAGCCGTGGCGAAATATCAAACACTTTGTTCATCAGAAAGACAGGGACTTCAATCACTCCTGAGCTCCATATATATGTTCCTATTGTTGAGTTTGCTATCTGCATGCTAAGCCAATTTTCTACTTAAGTCTCCTGGCTTTAAAAAAAATGTTATTTAGTTTCCCTATGTGGTCTTAATTCTTACCCCTCGCTGATAAGCAGCAGAGCCATGGCAGACAGTGAAAATATAGGCCCAATTATAGAGGAATTTAAATTCCAAATCATTCTTGGGTGGAAGAAATAATAATGTTAATAAAAAAGAACTGGGGAAGTGTATTTTGGGGTCCGATGGTCCTTAGCGCCAAGGCCCAAACCCACTCCCACGGGACCAAATGGGCTTAATACTCAAACTCAAGAACTAGGAGACAAAGAAAATGAAAAATGAGAAAAAAATTAAATGCATCAATTTAGTCCTGATTAAATGTGGGGATTTTTGATCAATTCAGGACCATTTTGGTCCATCCATACATATTCATGGCATCCCTTTAATGCTATTGTGCCTGCATGAAACAACCAGGCAGGCACACGTAAGTTGCTACCAGCAAAATAGATTCTATTTGGGTTAATCTAGGCTATTGATATCACTATGTACTGATGTGAAGATCATTGTCCAACTGGGTCCAGTGGCCTGAGTGTATGAAAACCAGTTGGCGCATCCTGTGAAGATGAATAGCCACCACTACCAAAGTGCAAGACCCAGGCATCCAGACGGAGGGCCCAGGCCAGCTGCAGCTGGCAACCCCCGAGACGGAGCAGCGTTTCTGGGGCAGGTGTGTCTCRACGTGGGCCCTGGGCCTCCAGTCGGTGTCAGGGTTCAAAGGGTAGGAGACCTGGCAGAGGTCTGGCTCTCTGTGGGTCTCTGTCAGCACCCTGCCACCTGGCCCCATAACCCCCCCTTCAACCCCTCCCAGGGGCAACAGGATCTGGTCCAGGGGGATAACAGAACAGAGACAGAGAGGAGAAAGAGAATCCAATTCCTTATCCAGTCTGGCAACTGACTTAATTCCATTTTTGGCAGCCCTGCAACTGGCTGGCTGCTTTGCCTAGCCTACATTGCCTGAAGCAGCCAAGAAGCAGCCGAGAAATGCCTGGTTTCGGGAGAAACAGGCTCATTTAGGAGAGAATGGAATTCCCATTTAGAAATATTCTGCAAAGTTCTAGTTATAACTTACTTACAACTTGTACAGCTTCGAGGCTACAGACATAACTTGCAACTTGTAAAGCTTCGAGGCTACAGACATAACTTGCAACTTGTACGGTCAGAATCTAAATCTAAACGGTCTCCTCTCCTTCCTCTGTTCCCATATCTCCGTCTCTGTCTGTCTCTGTTCCCATATCTCTGTCTCTGTCTGTCTCTGTTCCCATATCTCGTCTGTCTCTGTTCCCATATTCTGTCTCTGTCTGTCTCTGTTCCCATATCTCTGTCTGTCCTGTTCCCATATCTCTGTCTCTGTCTGTCTTCTCGTTCCCAGATTCCGTCTCTCGTCTGTCTCTGTTCCATATCTCTGTCTCTGTCTGTTCTCGTTCCCATATCTCTGTCTCTATCTGTCTCTTGCCCATATCTCCGTCTCTGTCTGTCTCTGTACCCATATCTCTGTCTGTCCATCTGTTCCCATATCTCTGTCTCTGTCTGTCTCTGTTCCCCATATCTCTGTCTCTCTCTGTCTCTGTTCCATAATCTCTGTCTCTCTTCTGTTCCCATATCTCCGTCTCTGTCTGTCTCTGTTCCATATCTCTGTCTCTGTCTGCTCTGTTCCATATCTCTGTCTCTGTTCCTGTCTCTGTACCAATATCTCTGTCTCTGTCGGTCTCTGTTCCCATATCTCTGTCTCTGTCTGTCTCTGTTCCATATCTCCGTCTCTGTCTGTCCTGTCCCTATCTCTGTCGGTCTCTGTTCCCATATCTCTGTCCTCTGTCGTCTCTGTTCCATATCTCTGTCTCTGTCGGTCTCTGTTCCCATATCTCTGTCTCTGTCTGTCTCTGTTCCCATCATCTCCGTCTCTGTCTGTCTCTGGTTCCCTTCTCTGTCTGTCTCTGTTCCCATATCTCTGTCTCTGTCGTCTCGTTCCATATCTCTGTCTCTGTCTGTCTCTGTTCCCATATCTCTGTCGTCTGTCTGTCTCTGTTCCCATATCTCCGTCTCTGTCTGTCTCTGTTCCCATATCTCTGTCTCTGTCTGTCTCTGTTCCCATTATCTCCCGTCTCTGTCTGTCTCTGTTCCCATATCTCTGTCTCTGTCTGTCTCTGTTCCATATCTCTGTCTCTGTCTGTCTCTGTTCCCATATCTCCGTCTCTGTCAGTCTCTGTTCCCATATCTCCGTCTCTGTCTGTCTCTGTACCCATATCTCTGTCTCTGTCGGTCTCTGTTCCCATATCTCTGTCTGTCTCTGTTCCATATCTCTGTCTCTGTCTGTCTCTGTACCCATATCTCCGTCTCTGTCTGTCTCTGTTCCCTATCTCTGTCTCTGTCTGTCTCTGTTCCCATATCTCTGTCTCTCTCTGTCTCTGTTCCATATCTCCGTCTCTGTCTGTCTCTGTTCCCATATCTCTGTCTGTCTCTGTTCCCATATCTCCGTCTCTGTCTGTTCTGTTCCCATATTCTGTCTGTCTCTGTTCCCATATCTCTGTCTCTGTCTGTCTCTGTTCCCATATCTCTGTCTCTGTCTGTCTCTGTACCCATATCTCCGTCTCTCTCTGTCTTGTTCCATATCTCCGTTCTGTCTGTCTCTGTTCCATATCTGTCTGTCTCTGTTCCATATCTCTGTCTCCTGTCTGCTCTCTGTTCCCATATCTCTGTCTCTGTCTTGTCTCTGTACCCATTCTCCGTCTCTGTCCTGTCCTCTGTTCCATATCTCTGTCCTCTCTAGTCTGTCTCTGTTCCCATATCTCTGTCTCTTCTGTCTTGTCTCTGTTCCCATATCTCTGTCTCTCTGTCTCTGTTCCCATTACTCCGTTTCCTGTCTGTCTCTGTTCCCATATCTCTGTCTCTGTCTCTGTTCCATATCTCCGTTCTCTGGTCTGTCTCTGTTCCCATATCTCTGTCTGTATCTGTCTGTCTCTGTTCCCATATCTCTGTCTGTCTCTGTTCCCATATCTCCGTCTCTGTCTGTCTCTGTTCCCAATATCCTCGCTCTGTGT
>NW_019942594.1:0-17093 GCF_002910315.2 Salvelinus sp. IW2-2015 | reverse complement strand
CACTCGAGCTGCAGAATGAATTGCAACTTGTAAGCTTTGAGGCTACAGACACGACTTGCACTATGGAAAGCTCGAGCTACAGACAAATGAACTTGTAAAAGCTTCGAGGCTCAGACTAACTGCAATTGTAAGCTTCGAGGCTACAGACATAACTTGCATGTTACAGCTTGAGCGCTTGCAACATATGAACTTGTATAAGCTTGAGGAGCACAACATAACTTGCACTTGTAAGCTTCGGCGTACGACATACTTGCACGGCTCAGTAGACTTAACTTGCAAATTGTACAAGCTCGAGGCTACGAATAACTTGCACCTTGTAAGCTTCGTAAGGCTACAGACATAACTTGCAACTGTAAGCTTCGGGCTTACGAGCATAAACTTGCACTTGTAAGTTTCGAGGTTACAGACATAATGCAACTTGTAACAGCTTCAGGTTACAGACGATAACTTGCATTGTTACAGCTTCGAGGCTAGCAGACAAACTTCAACTTGTAAGCTTCGAGGTACAGACATAACTTGCATCTTGTCACGCTTCGAGGCTACAGGATAACTTGCAACTGTAAAGCTTCGAGTACAGAATAATTACTGCCATTGACACCTTATCGACTGAAAGCTGGGCTACAGTGCGATAACTGATGACAAGCCTCGGGGCTACAACATAGCACTTCTGTAACGTCGAGCTACGCTCTGGACATTGAAGTGATGGCAGACACTTCCAACTTAGTAAAGGCTTTCGAGCACTACTTACTGTAAGCTCCGGGTCGGCAATTCGAACTGAGCTTCGGCTACAGGCATAACTTCAACTTTGTAAAGCTCGAGGTCTACTGCATGAACTTGAGTTAAGAATTCCTTGTACAGTTCGGAGGCTACAGAGCATAACTTTGCAATTGGTAAAGCTTCGAGGTACAGAATATTGCAACTTGTACAGCTCGAGGCTAGACACTACATTGCACTGTAAGAGCTTCGAGGTCTACAGACTAACTTACAACTGTACAGCTTCGAGGTAGCAATACTGCAAATGAGCTCAACACATAATGCAACTGACAGCTTCGAGGGCAATGATTGCGATTAAGCTTCGAGGCTAGACTAATGCTTGCAAGCTTCGAGGAAATCTTACAGCCTTTGGGCCCTGAGCTATCACAATTTCCAGATCACGATTGTGTGCTACCCTTCCAACCCCCCACCCATCCCAACACATCACAAGAAATCAGCAGAGATAGCAACAGTTTAGTCACTTCCCCTCCAAGGCCACTGCAGAGCAGGCCAAATTGACATAAGGTGGGCTAGGGCCCTGGACATGAAAGAGATTAGATATATAGGAGGAAGAAAGAGAGGATAGATGGAAGACGGCACTGTGAGGAGGAGAGCGCTTTAAAGGACCCATCCGATCTAGAGACATGAGGAGAGGAGTAGGAAGTACCGAGAGAGGGGGAAAAGACAGAGTGAAATTATAAACCTCCACGCAGCTCATTTCAAGACAAACAAAGGGGTGGGCATGGCTAAGGGGGGACGAGGGGTTGGGGGGGGGGCATTGACCGTTTCACCACAGAGGACGCCCCCATGTTTTAATTAGCCACGACGGGTAATATGAACGCGGAGGGGGCAGCATGGGAAAGGTACAGGGGGGCGACATTTCCTTGTTCTGTCGATCTCACCCCACCCATCCACACATTCGATGAGGGTCGGCGTTAGGTAGAATACCAAAGATTGGCCCATGCAGTTCATTGTGTTCCCCAGGACGAATCGGGAGCCAATCCAAAGATTGTTTCTTTCTGTTCAAGTGAAGAGAACAGTGTGTTTTCGGGGTGAGAGAGTAGGGTAGGAGAGAGGGTTGGATGCATGTGGGAAGGAGGAAGAGTTAGCTTCTGGTACGTGCAGATGTGTTGAATAACGAGATAATCCCATTGTCGGAATGGCTCTTTGAGGATGACTGGCAGACAGTTGTGTCAGTAGTGGCTTGTCATAGAGAGCCAACGGTGGATGTGGATGTAATTACATGTGGTTTTTCTGTTTATGAGAGTTGGTGCCTGTTCATCTTATAACCACCTCAGAAGGATGTCAAATAGAACAGTGTGAAGGTGCAAGAGAATAGTAATAGTGTATTGCTGAGTCAAGGCAGTTGTCTTGGTTAGGATGTGGTGTGGTGGTGTGTGGTGTGGTGTGTGTGTGTTGTGTGGTGTTGTGTGTGTGTGTGTGTGGTGTGTGTGTGGTTGGGGTGTGTGTGTGTGTGTGTGTGTGTGTGTGTGTGTGTGTGTGTGTTGTGTGTGTGGTGTGTGTGTGTGTGTGTGTGTGTGTGCGCGTCGTCTGTCTTTTGCATTAGACATCTCTCCGGGGTGAAGTCCATATGTCGGTGCACTTTTCAAAATTGATTCTATTTAACCGAGATCTCATCTAGATTGGGCTCCCAGACTTAATTCTTTGTTTTAATAATTTGCTCTAAATGCCTTCCTCTAAACTAATGATAAGAGCAGATTTTCCTTAGGCCTAAAGCCCTCATTGTGAGCCTTTAAAGCTCTTAAATAAATAAGATTAGTGCATATCCCGTGTTACATTTGTGAATAAGAGCAGTCATATCTGATCCTCTCGTGAGCGGCATTATTGTTTCGTTATCCACTATAACGGTCAGAATCTTAAATCTAAACGGTCTCCTCTCCTTCTCTGTTCCCATATCTCTGTCTCTGTCTGTCTCTGTCTTCTCGATATCTCTGTCTCTGTCTGTCCTCTGTTCCCATATCTCTGTCTCTCGTCTCGTGCTCTGTCTCGTCCCTATTCCGTCTCTGTCTGTCTCTGTTTCCATATCTCGTTCGTCTGTCGTTCCCATTCTCGGTCTGTCTCTGTTCCCATATCTCTGCTCTGTCTTCTGTTCTATTCGCGTTTGTCTTTTTTCATATCTCGTCTCTGTCTGTCTCTGTTCCCATATCTCTGTCTCTGTCTGTCTGTCCATATCTCTGTCTCTGTCTGTCTCTGTTCCCATAGTCTCTTCTCTGTCTGTCTCTGTTCCATATCTCTGTCTGTCTCTCTGTTCCCATATTCTCGTCTCTGTGTCGTCTTTCAATATCTCTGTCTCTGTCTGTCTCTGTCATATCGTCGTCTCTGTGTCTCTGTTCCCATATCTCTGTCTCTGTCTGTCTCTGTTCCATATCTCTGTCTCTGTCTGTCTCTGTTGCCATATCTCTGTCTCTGTCTCTGTTCCCATATCCGTTTCTGTCTGTCTTGTTCCCATATCTCTCTGTCTGTTCCCATTTCGTCTCTGTCTGTCTCTGTTCAATATCTCTGTCGTCTGTCTTGTCCTGTTCCCATATCTCTCTTCTGTCTGTCTCTGTTCCCATATCTCTGCGTCTGCTGTTCCATCTCTGCCCTCGTCTGTCTGTTCCCATACTCGGTCTCTGTGTTCTGTTCCATATCGTCTTCTGTCTCTGTTCCATAGTCTCTGTCTGTTCTCTGTCCCATTCCGTCTGTCTGTCTCTGTTCCCATATCTCTGTTGTTGTCTTCTGTGTCTCATATCTACATATCGGCAATGACATCATCTCGGGACAAGGAGAGTTATGGTTTAATCGCAAATAAATCTTATCCTAATCTGCAGCTTTGTGAAGGTAAATCCAGTGACTTAAAAAACACCAAAGACCAAACACTGAAGACCGTCTCAAAAAACTTCTCTGTCTGTCTCTGTTCCCATATCGCTGTCTCTGTCTGTCTCTGTTCCCATATCTCCGTCTCTGTCTGTCTCTGTTCCCATATCTCCGTCTCTGTCTGTCTCTGTTCCCATATCTCTGTCTCTGTCTGTCTCTGTTCCCATATCTCTGTTGTTGTCTCTCTGTCTCTCATATCTACATATCGGCAATGACATCATCTCGGTACAAGGAGAGGTTATGGTTTAATCGCAAATAAATCTTATCCTAATCTGCAGCTTTTGAAGGTAAATCCATGACTTAAAAAACACCAAAGACCAAACACTGAAGACCGTCCTCAAAAAGTAACTTAAAAGAATGGGTGACATTAGCGACACTGATTTCCAAGTCCAAAGTAGACCACTAAAACAAAGTAACTCAAATGTCCATTGGAAAACAACAGAAAGCAACTGATAATGCCAAATGAGAATGCATTGTTCGAATCGTATGTCAACTCTTGGCGATGCCCTCAAAATAGTGGGTGCCACTACCACTGGTTCTAGGGGCGCCCAAGGAAACATTTTAAACCTTTATGGGGGTGCCCTGACATGAACTCTACACCCCCGGGAAAAGCAGTTATTCAAACCCCAATGASTTATAATGGCTTTACCGAAAAAGAGTGAAGAAAAGTACCAGTGCCACATGAARGTAGTCAAATGTCTCTTGGACATGTTGGTTGCTGCCTTTGTGCCCCTAAAATAGCAATGTTTGTTTATGCTTGGTCAACCTTAATCCCAGGTTTCTAGTGTTGCGCTGGCCTGTCAATCAAATGGTGACAGCACCACCGAAGGGCTCTTCAGATCCGTACGCACTCACACGTGAAGACACGCCACCAAACACCTAAACAACGTCAAACACAAACAAATACTGATTTGTYTCTTTGCCATGCCACAATTAGTAGAGTACCTTAAAAGCRATGTAGGACTAACACATCGAGATACTGAGTTAGAAACTGAGAGGGGAACGGATACAATTCACTGTAATCATTAAATAACTGGTTAAAAACAGTGTCAATTATGGCAAGTCGTAACAAGGTTGTAAATTGATCCATTAGGAGTCTGTGTAACCACAAAGCAAATCACAGAGCTAGGCTTCATCTTACACCTGGGCCCGAAGACTGTGTGATATAACATGACTCAAGAAGGCCTAACTGTTACTTCCTTTGAAAGATCTCACTCATGTCCTCCTTTTTGCCACAAAAAAAAAAGGATTCATTTGCGAGAAAGATGGGAGCGTTCTTTCTCTCTCATTTGTGTAAGTGTAAGACAATATTGTAAGGCCCACTCAAGCGTACACTGTACATACAGAACATTGATATTCCAGGAAGGAAAATGAGTCACTTAGTGAAAATCAAATCATCGCAAAGTCTGGTGAGCAAACTTGAGGCACTGCCACTGGTTTATGTACTCCATGTGGAATGGTTCTGAGAAAAATACACTTGTTSAAACAATAAAGACTCACATTTTATCAGGAGCTTCAATGGGGTGTAATGTCAGTACTCTGAGCCCAAGTCATTGAAACCCGGTTAAAGGGAGTCCAGAAAATGTCCAAAATAAAATGTTCTGTAAGTACGTTTGTATGAGGTGGCAGAAGGGATAAAAAAAAAAAAGTAAAACGTTAAACATGGTCAGAAATTTGATACGGGAAATTATGTTTTCTTTGGGGCTATTTGGTTACCAAGTTTAAATGATTGAGGCCCCAAGTACAACACCAGTAAAGAGCTATTTTTKGGGTGTAGTGTAATGAATTAGTCCCTTTAAACCTGACTTCAATCTAAGCTCAGCAAAATGTCCAGCTCTCGCATTCCTCCTGGCACTCCAAGACTGAAGTTAATGGGGGTTGCCTTTAAGGCCCTAGTATTGAAAAAAAAAAAGATCCTTGGGAACCTTCCACCCGTATGGGTTTGTTTGAACCGAGCCACTGGCTATCCCACTAAGTACACCCCCCAGTCATCTGAATCATTAGATTAGGCTTAGGCATGGCCTGACAAAGGTTCCCCATCACCGTTTGTTTCAAGGAGAGGCCCTGCTTTAGCTCATAGATACTCAGCTGGAAGAGGCACTTGGAAGTAATGCTTCCATGTCAGGGTATCCTTCATGATACACACTGTGTTTTTGTTCTGGTACATTGAACTCTTGTTCTACATATTGAAATGCACTGTATTTTAACTGAAATACAGCGGTATGTATGAAGGATGTTTTCGTGAAAACCATAGCATCTCATACATACTACATTTGAGTGTACTAAACTTGTACTTCCCTATCAACAAAGTTACTACAAGTGAGGAATTGTTTCAATCGTGGACTGTCCTCAGCTCCTCGTGATAGAATAACGAGTGCGGGAATATTCATGACGGGAAGGCCCCAGATTTGCTTTTTAAGTAGCGGAGGAAGGAGCCATTTTGTGTGAGAAGAAGGAGTCCCATCCCGGACATGTCAGGGGCTGTTGACAGTCTGCGCTTGGGATTAGCGAGACAGCGGCGCACGGCGATCCTTAATCCCCCACTATATCGTAATCTATTTACCCGCCATGCTAAGGGGATTTCCATATGAAAATATACACAAGGAGGCTATATGATGGAAGTGGCAAAGTGCACAATATCAGAAGCCATGATTTGTCTTTTTTTCCCCTCTGTGGTGTTTCGTTCGTCGAGAAGCTGTTGTGCTGTTTTGTTTGTTGGTGTTTCGCAGGGTTGTGACTGAGGAAGATGTGGTCGGATGGAAAGGAGCCCTCCATTTTGTATTTTCTCTTAGATAAACATATTAAGAGTGTGTTGGAGGATCTTTTAGAGGTCGTCAGCCTTAGGGTACGACGGAGGTTTGACAAGGTGGTTGAGAGAAAGCAAATAAAATGGTTCAATACCATTTGCCTGGTGTGTACATTACACGACGGACCTCATCACTTAAATATAATTCTCTGAAGACAATTCAATGCATTTCAAATCTTAGCGATTCAACTCCAACAAAACTCCTTCTGAACCTTCTCCTGCCTAGTTACATCATAGTTACAATAACACGCTGCCAAGTTTCTGTAGCCAAGGGAGGAGCAAGTCAAATCAGATTGGAAAACATTGAGGTATAGCTGTTTAGTCTATCAGACAGAGATTCACTGATATATTTGATTCATATACTCATTCATAGATTTGATTATGGCTTTGAGTATAGCTGTTGTTTAGAGGCCCACAATCAGATGGCATGAATGGAGCCTCCTGTACTGCGTCTGATGGTAATTTCTACAACCTGTATCAGACATGGGTTCAAGTCACTCAAATACTTGAGCTGTGCTTGCTTGAGCTTGTCTGGCACAAAGGAACCAATGGAATATTCCAAGACCTCAAACCTCGCCCATCTGGGACTCCAGGCAGGTTCAAGTAAACGCTCAAAGTATTTGGAAGATGTTGAAAGATTTCAAATACTATTTGATCCCTGGACGGGCCTGTATCCAGCCATGTCTCTGAGGATCTAGCTTCCTTCAAACTCAGCCAGCCCTCCACATGCAAACTTTAGACAACTGTCACGGTTCAGCTGCCGGACAGACGCCTCGTCTACGAGCACCCAGGTCACCCGCAGGTTCCAAGGCAATCAAGGAAGTAGCTCCGTTCGCTGTTGGCTGCCACATCCTCTGTGAATTATTTAGGTCGAGGTTGACTAAGGCCGCCAAGGTCAGAGTGTCACCTGGTTCTAGTTGAGATAGGACTCAAAGAACGTCTACTTGAGGGGTTACTGAGGGTAAGGACGGGGTGAGGATGAGGATGTCCCCTTTAAAGCAATGTCAACTAAATTGATCCAAGTTTATAACCGCTTTCTGTGCTTACAGTGGGCTCCAAAAATAATGGCACCCCTGACTGGCAATGCAAAAACAATATTTTAAAAAATATAAACAATATAATTATAGAGATAAACTCAAAATACCAACATGTGAGAAATACTGTACATTATTAATGTTTCAATGGAACCAACCAATCATTTATTGATTTAAATAAAAATCAATGTCCTCCAAGTCAAAGTTTCATAATTAATGGCACACTTAAAGATTATTGCAAATAACATCTACCAATATTAACCCAGGAATTAAATTCCACTTATTTAAGTCTTAAGGAACTATATTGAGCCATTACATCACTTCCTGTTTCACTGGGGTATAAAAATGAGGTAACACGCATGCAATACCTTTTGTCATCCAACACCATGAAGAAAACAAAAGAACTGGCAGTTCAAAAGAGACAGATGGTCGTAGACCTTCATAAAYCTGGTAATGGCTACAAGAAGATCCACAAACGATTGAATATACCACTGAGCACTGTCAGGGCAATTATTTTAAAATTCTAAAGATATGGAACTGTTGAAAACCTCACGCGTAGAGGACGCAAAGGCATTTTTCACCCAAGGATAGGGAGGAGGATGGTGAGAGAAGCAACAAAATAGCCAAGAATCAGTCTTGGGGTCACCAGGTTTCAAAAAGCACCATCAGACTTTAATTCCAGAGGTCCAGGGCCATTGGATAARATTGATGGCATAATAAATTCCACCAAGTATCAAGCAATTTTGGCTGACAATCTGGTTGCCTCTGCCAGAAGGCTGGGACTTGGCCGTAGGTGGACTTTCCAACAAGACAACGACCCAAAACATACCTCAAGATCCACACAGAAATGATTCTGTGACAACAAAATCAATGTTATGCGATGGCCATCTCAGTCGCCGGACCTCAATCCAATCGAAAACCTGTGGGCTGAGTGGAAGAGGGCAGTTGATAAGCGCAAACCCAAGAATGTGAAGGATCTTGAAAGGATCTGCATAGAGGAATAGTCCAAAATCCCTCCAAATGTGTTCCTTAACCTTGTCAAACATTACAGGAAAAGACTCCATGCTGTTATCCTTGCCAGAGGTGGTTGCACTAAGTACTAAACGAGGAGTGCCAATAATTATGAAACCTTGATTTTGGTGAAACTTATTTTGTATTAAATAATTGTATGATTTTGGTGGGTTCCATTGAAACATTAATAAAGTACAGTATTTCTCACATGTTGGTATTTTGAGTTTATCTCTATAATTATATTGTTTATATTTTTTAAAGTATTGTTTGTGCATTGCCGGTCAGGGGTGGCAGTAATTTTGGAGCCCACTGTAGTTGTTTTTGGTTGTGTGAAAAGATAGACCACTTGATATGTATTAAAAATGTAGATTGATTGTTGATCAATAGGATGATGATGATATGATGAATATCCATCTGTAGATTCCCCAAGTCGTGACGCTCAGCATAGTCAGAGATTATATGGCGACTTCAATTCTAATCATAAGCAGTTAAAGTATTATAAAAGTTTTACTTTTTAGTATACCATCAAAGCAAATGATGCTGTTCATCAAACTGTGATCATCTAACAGGATAATGTGATTCTAGTAGGACAATGCATTTGTCAATAACGACAATACAGCACACTGTCCCCACAAAGTTTCCACATCTGAACAGTACTGCCGACATCCATAGGAGCAGTTGGCTGCTGTAGTGATGGGACATCAGAACAGGTGTTTGGGACAGGGACGGCTCAGAAAAATGAGCTGCCATGTTTCCTTGAACATGGCCTGGAGATTAGTTATCCCTTGTTGGATGCAAATGTAGTAAATTCAGGCCTGTTTGCATGGGGGGGGGGGGGATTGGTGGGTGCGGCATACTGGCACTGCCCCAGCAGGGAGACAGCCAGGCAACAGCACGTCATGTCGGCGACTTCTTCCTGCGCGCATGTTTGCCCAAACCTGTTTGGTCCAGCTGGTCGACTGTTGGTGTTGGAACACCGCAAGACGGGATTTCTGTTAATTAAATACGTGATTTGTCCTTTTTGTGTCTCTTGAGTCAACACATTATATAGTACTGTCACCATGCAAAGAAAAATGCTCAGCTGCCGGGTACATGTTTGCCTAATCTGAATCTGTTTTTGATGAACCGCTGTGGAGTTTATCGTTGAGCTGTGGCCCACTGGGGGTTGTTGGTTAGTGGAATGCAAAGACGCTTGCCCGATTTTCTAAGTTAGGAATTTACAATTTTGCCACCACATACTTTTAGCATGATATACACATTACATAGTTTTGCCCGCCCCCCCCACACCACACACACACTTGTTTTCTTCCTTGTGCGGGACCAAAAATTTGTTCCCATTCCAATTTCCTATTTTCTTATTTACGTAACCTATTTACGCTAACCCTACCTTACCCAACCCTTAACCCTAACTATTTTATGTCCCCACTTGTCTGAATGTGTTCCTTGTTTACTATCCTTGTAGAGACTCTGGTCCCAACAAGGATAGTAAAACAAACACACGACGTTTGACAGCCCGTCAAATGAATCACAGAGCCCAAATAAACCGAACTATTTGGGTGTTAACATCAAATACATTTGGAGAATGATAATGGAGTGGCCTTAGTGTGGTTATATTACATATCTCTGGGGAAATACACCAAATTTCACTCCCAAAACAAATAACGCAAAACCCTGAAGTTATGATGTATTTTGTGCGAAGGTCACTGAATATGTAACTTTGAATGTAACACGAAATGATAGGAACCGATAGCGTATGCATTGTCATGCTTAGGCCTTTAATTTCCCATTTGAAGCAGCAACTTCAATTTTAAAAGACAAACTTGTTTACATGATACGCTATATCG
This sequence comes from Salvelinus sp. IW2-2015, assembly GCF_002910315.2. Taxonomy (NCBI): domain Eukaryota; kingdom Metazoa; phylum Chordata; class Actinopteri; order Salmoniformes; family Salmonidae; genus Salvelinus; species Salvelinus sp. IW2-2015. The sequence goes on along the minus strand of NW_019942594.1, from coordinate 6,768 downwards.
AATGCAGTGGGCCTATTAAAAAATTGGATGAATCTAAGACATGATTTTTGCTGTTTTATTGTTGTTTCCACGAATGTTTCAGTCAAAATAACAGACCGCTGTCTTCGATTTACATGAACTAGAGCGGGTGAAACAGGAGAGTAAAAATGTGGTGTGCTTCGATAAAAGAATGTGGTGCTCTATTTTAGTGCTCGTCAACAGTTCATTAAAACTAGTTCAGACCGTACTTCATGACAATCTTTTCATTGGGCTCAATCAAAGTCTAAGACAGCCTCAAGAGCGGTGTCTGTTATTTTGAGGCTGGATAGACTGAACATTCGGTGGTTGGATGATTTGATGATAAGTAATAGGCATATGATTCAGGTTGGTTGCCATCTCTGTGTTTGCTCTGTGAGAACAATCAAATAATAAATAGCCATGGCAAGAATCAGTTATTCCTGCATTGTTAAAGCTGTTATGCGTCAGAAACTGTAAATGTCCAGACTCATCATGATCCAAATCAATGTCTAAGTGATGTTCTGTTAAATAGACGGTCGCACAAAAATTTATGCTGGACTCATTGAGAGGATAGTTGATGAAAAAAGTTTTAAATCATAAGTGTTGTCGCAAATCCTATTCAAAGGTTACATAAGTTCACCTCGAAGTTTGTCTTTTTGACACTGTGGCAACAAGAATTGAACAGTGGCCATCAAATCGGGCAATTAATGGGGCTAAGAATGGACAAATTGCAATAGGCCTATCCTTTACTTCGGATTTTCCCTAGACATAATATGTGTCTCTCCATCAAGTAATATTTTGGTGTTAAGTGATCCTGTCCTGGCTTACACAATGAGATACATTAAATTGATCTTTACAAAGCTCTTATTTCGCTTTAATGGTCCTAGGAGTCTCTTGCGGGAGTGGAAATTTAGTTGTGCGTTTGAATATTTTTTTTTTTTTGTATATTATCCTCAATGTTGGTATTTGTATTTATACAATCTCAACTACTTATAACTGTTATATGACAACTCTGCTATTTATTGCTTGGATTATTACTTGGACCAGATATGTATACTTTGATGTTTGCATTTACCGAGGACATTCCGATGTCGTGTGATGCTATTTGTTAATGTATTATTGGTGATCTCTCTCTCCTGTGCTTTCACAATTTGAGGGCTCGCTCGCTTGTGTGTCTTTCCTAACGTTATTTACTATCCGCGCTTGTGTCGGACACTCCGATATCAAGAGTTAAAGAACACTACTCACAAGGATAAGTATAGGCAATTATGGGAAAAAAACACTCCTACCCATAGCATTATTGTTGGTACAATCGTAAAAAAATCATCGGTTAGGGGTTTTTAAGTGTCTTATATAGACGGGCGTTAGTAGTAGATCGCTTACATGGTTTATCTAGAGATTTACATTGTGGGTAAATAAGGGAAATAGAGCATTTGACTTGAATGTGGACATGCGATGGTCTTGATATTCATTCATTCTGTCGGGTTTAACCCGAACGCAATTGCAAAGGATAGTAAGGAAGTTGTGTCGCTGTGTGTTAGTGATAGTAGGAGTGTGGCGGGGGCTAGACCAAATCTTAATACTTGATACAAAATACTAGATCACTTACTCAATGATTGTAAAAGATATTGTGGGTGACACATTGTATATTCCTATATTAGAATGAACGCAATATATGCGATCGTGTTGACTTTCCACTACCACAATCCCTCAGTGGTCCACTCAAGACTCCATTCAAGTTATTGAATATCAGACCAAACTATGAAAACAATAAGCAGCCATCATTTAATTTCTACAGTGTATGGTAATTTCAAGGTTCAAATCTAGAATGAGTGTATGAAGTTCACAGCAAACATGTATATTAAATTACAAATGGCGAGCAATATGAACTTATCGTCAATTTTCTGCATATTTTTTTCCAGTTCAGAGACAGTTCATATTATGTACAAATGTCTATTGTTGCATCCAAACAGCTGAACAAAAAGAGTGATCGGCAAACATCACAGCATTTTAATTATCAGAAATTGGATCTCCGTCTCTGTTTGGTATTCCGGTGTTTTATCTCATACTGAACAACAATGTCGCACCCGTAACACACTGGAGAAACCTAGGTCTTTGCTCGGATTGCCCAGATGCCGATTCACACAGTGCAAGAGAAGTAGCGACAATGACCGTGTGTTTGACCGGCTGTCTCCCGCTGGCAGTAGCCAGTATGCCGCCACCAATCCCCCACCCCGCCCCCCCATGGCAAAACAGGGCCTGAATCTTACTACATTTGCATCCAACAAGGAAAACTAGTCTCCAGGCAGCTTTAGGAATCATGGCAGTGTCATTTTGCTGAGCCTTCTCCCTGTCCGCAAACACCTAGTTCTGATGTCCATCACATGACAGCAGCCAACTGCTCCTATGGGATGTTCGGCCAGACTGTGTCAGATTGTGGACACTTGTGTGGGCGACAGCTTTGCTGTGTTGTCGTTATTGACGGAATGCAGTTGTCCTACTAGCAATCCAACATTATCCTGTTAGTATGATCACAGATTTGCTATGAACAGCAAATCATTTGTCTTTGATGTATACTAAAAAGTAAAACTTTTATCAAATACTTATAACTGCTCTTTGAATGTAGAGAATCTAGAGAGTATCGCCATATAAATCTCTGACTCATGCTGTGCGTCACGACTTGGCGGAAATCTCACAGTGGGATCATGTCATCATATCATCATATCTATGAATCAACATCATATCGTACATTTTAATACATATCAAGTTGGACTCATATCTCTTTCACACACACCTAAAAACCACTACAGCGTAGGGCTCCAAATTACGGCCACCCTGACCGAGCAATAACACAACAATACTTTGAAAAATATAAACAATAATTATTAGAGATAAACTCCAAATCCAAACATTGTGAGAAATACTGTACTTTATTAATGTTCAATCGGAACCCACCAAAAATCATACATTATTTAAATACAAAATACTAAGTTTCACCAAAATCGGTTTTCATAAATTCATTTGGCCACTCCTCAGTATTATTAGACTGTGCAAGCCACCTCTGCGCAAGGGGAGATACAGACATGAGTCTTTTCCGTGTAACATGTTTGACAAGGTTAAGGAACACATTTGGAGGAGCGATTATTGACTATTCCTACATTGCAGATCCTTTTCAAGCGTCCTTCACAATTCTTGGCGTTTAGCGCTTATCAACTGCCCTCTTCACTCAGCCCAAGAGCGTTTTCGATTGGAATTGAGTCCGGCGACTGAGATGGCCATTCGCATCAAACATTGATTCTGTTGTCGGTCCACGATCAATTTCTTAGTGGAATCCTTGAGGATTGTTTGGGTCGTGTCCTTCGTTGGAAAGTCCAGCCTACGGCCAATGTCCCAGCCTGTCTGGCGAAGAATCAGACTTGCGCAGCCAACATGGTGCGTTAGTTACTTGGTGGGAATTTACTATACTGCCAATTCAATCTTAGTCAACCAATGGCACATGGACCTGATTTACAATCTGCATCGTGTTGAGTGCCTTTTTGAAACCTGGTGACCCCGAAGACTGTTTGTTGGCTATTTTGATTGCTTCTTCTCACCATCCTCTCCCTATCCTTGAGAGGTGAAACTTAGCATATTCTTTAGCACTTGTTGGACGTGTGCCAACTTTTTCCTCACGACTTCATGTGTGAAAGTTCCTTAGAAGTGTGCTCATTAATACAAGTACTAGAGGTGAGTGTCGCATAAACGCATTCAAGCTTGTTGATTCATTTAAAATGGTCAAAGAAGAAGCCACCCTGAACTGCCTTTTTCATCTCTGTGCTTCACTTGATTTCCAAACAATTATACTTAAAAAAAGGCTTGTATTGTCTACTACATAATATAGTTAACTTCTTTAATGCTTTGTGAAGAGAAATAATATCCTCTCATATCAAATACAAATTAGCGAACAAACACAATACTTATTATGAAGAGAGGAAAAAAGTCACAAGACTTGGAACGCCAGGAGGAGGCCTGGTCTTGTCAGTCAAGCAGATCCGGTGGTGTTGAAGTTGAGCTTCCAGGAACAGGCTGCGGCCGCCCGGCCGTTTTGTTCTTTGTTAATCCAACAGTCTGATGGAGTTGAAAAGGCCAGGCCGCACCGCATGCTAGGCCTGCGTGGATGGTGGGCTGGGGTGATGGTGGTGGTGCCCTGAGGTCTGCCTAGTACTCAGGGGTCTCGGAGTGCGTAATTTCAATCGTCTTGGTTGTGGATGGCCAGACATGGAGAGCCCGTCCAATGGGGCTGAGCTGGTGCGGATGGTGGGTGTAGGTCGGTGAGTGAAGAGTGCCTGGCGGGCCAGGTACGAGCTTGCAATTCCACCCCCCGAAGTAGGAGCACCAGTTGACGCCGCGGGCGGGGTAGCCCTGACCCATAAGGCCGCGCCTGTCTGGCTGCTAGGACACTGGGTAGGAACGTGCCTCCAGTAGCCTGACACAGACCTACTGCATGGCAGGAGCACTGGTGGGGGGTAGGTGGGAGATCGGGGACAGGGGTGGTCAGGTGTAGGTGCGAGCTCTGAGATGGGCGCAGCGGGCTCCAGATGGAGGACACTGGGGCTGTTGACGAGTAGCTACAAGTGCTGCCTCTTGTAGCCCATAGTACCCCTCCATGGCCGGAGGTGTATGAGACCACCGGAACGGCGAGGAGAGGAAGAGAGAGCGGTGCTGCGTCACTGCGGAAGAGGTGTGAAAATCTGACCACTGCTCTCTGAGCCTGCTGCTTCTCCCTGGGTTGGAGAGGACTTCATTCTTGGCAGCCGGGACTTTTAGCATTTTTCCACTCTGGGCCTAGCGCCACTGACGAGGCGCTTACTCGGCTTGCTCCTGTTCTGAAACGACCCCATACTTAGTCTGCTAAACACTCATGATGCGTGAACTGAGGCCCAGTGTCAACTTTAAAAATTCTGTTGTCATCCGCCCCAACTACATGTGTGCAAAACATGATATTGTGATATTTGCTGTACAGACTGACATTATTGCTCAATGCGCATGTTCCATTTTGGAGAAATTGAATGCTTTGTAATTTGCTACAGATTTGTGGCATACATAGTTTACTTGGTCGCAAGCATAACTAATATCACTCTATCAACCAATCTGGGGTTAATACCTTATCTGTAGGTCAATAAAGCACCAGTTATTCTTTATTCACTGATTATAGCCATTTTGACAAACTGTTCCCTTTTAACGGCGATTACAAACACTTTGGAAACTGACATGAAGAGCTGTTGTGCGTCAGTGTTCGATTTGCAAGCTGACTCTGCAACAGCCTTGGCTGCCTACCCTGCCGATACTGTCGCCACAATTTCTCTGCTAAATGCAGTGAAAGCTCTAGAGGAAGCTGCCATAATTGCATAAGCCTGTGAGAGGGTACAAAAGCTGGTTACATTTAAAGGCTGTCGGACGCCCAGTTTTCAAGAAGGGGCTGTAATTTAAAGATGAGCCCTTATGTGAGAGCCTGAACATAAATTTATTTTTTAAAACATGGAGAGTGTGTATGTATTTCTTTGAAACTTGCAGACCAGTTTATGGATACAGATTATGGATAATTGGCTTTATTACGTAGTTATGTGAGCGTGTTACCTCTTTTTATTACCCAGTGAAAACAGGAAGAATGAATGATATGGCTCAATTAGTTCCTTAAAGAGCTTAAATAAGTGGAATTTAATTCCACTGGGTTAATATAGTGGTGTAAGTATACAATGGCCAAATGGCCTTATAATTGCATGTATAACTGTCAGGTGTAGGCAATACATAACATTTAGCCCAAAAAATACTTATACTGTGTTTGAAACTCTTTCAAATCCAAAATAATAAGGGCGTAAAGTTTGATTGAAATGTGCACTTAATTATGAAAACCATGATTAGACTTTGGAGCGCGTTGTCACTCAGAGTTTCGCACTTTTGCAAGTGTTTGTAAATCCATGCTCAACTAGGAAGTTCAGCAACTGTATCCCACAAATGGCAACAACAAGTTTACAACCAAAACAATAGTAGGCTAACAGTACCAGTTTGTTGGTCCCATGAAACTTAATAAGTAACTATATAATTGCAATTCGTGTACAAACCTGGATCTCGAGACTCAGGCATACATTGATTTTCAGTTGCGAACTTACTATCCCGCATACATTGTCTGGCGCACTTAGCGCGTCTTGCCGAAAAGTGACTCCACGAACGGCCAGCCTCAGTGACGTGTAAAGTTTCCTTCTCTCTCCTGACTGTATTCTTCGGATGCGCTGATAATGGTATCAATTTAAGGAAACACTATGTTGTGGTCAATGGAAACTCTTTCGATGCCCTATTCGGGTTTTATCTCTTGAGGAATAAAACGAAAATGAAAAAATTGTTCAACCTATATAATACTAAATCGTGCGTTTTCAATATAAGTATTCAAAGCTTCCATCTCAAATATATTTTCAATATTTCTGACAATAGTAGCTTCAAATCAATAGTCAATTGTTTTCATATCAGATACTCGAATGAAATTAACCTACGATGAGATTTATAATATATTTAACAGTTTTATAATCAGTGACTCCTTTGCATACGATGCATTCACTCGTTATGCTCACCTGATGCAGTGTGGAGGTTTTTAGTCTCATTGAGAGCAACGTCAACATGGGGGAACGGGTGAAAAATAGTATTTTGTCTATTTAAATAATAACCATCCTATAGATTGACAATACTTAGTGCATTAATCATGCGTTTCCGTTTGCTTTGTGGGAAGCCACTGTAGCA
>NW_019942593.1:52900-66570 GCF_002910315.2 Salvelinus sp. IW2-2015 | reverse complement strand
GTTCGRGGGCGCTTGAACTGGGACTGCCTCAGGAAGTTTGGATCGAGACCTAGCTGCTGCTGACAAAGCTGGGTGAGATCCGAGGACAGGGAGTCCATTGTAGGCAGCTGCATGGTGAGTTGAGGGTGTAGCCCTTGGTGCTGGATGGACTGCATCATCAGAGGGGGGAAGAGGGAGAAATCTAGTGGGATGGAAGGCTGCATCTGTGGGGATGCGGAGGGTGGTGGAGGAGGGGGAGGTGGGGGTGGTGGCTGGGTCTGTGGAGCCTGGTTTGGGGCAGGGGATGGGGCCTTGATCTGGGGCTTGTTCATGGAGGTGCAGGGAGGCTGCTGGGTGGTCACTGGGACTGGTGAGGGAGGAGGAAGGGGAGGCAGAGGTGGGGGAGTCTCGGGGGAAGGGGGGTTGATGGGGTAGAGCTTGTCGTAGGCCTCTCTGTACTGCTGGGCAAACTTCTCCAGCTCTCCAAAAGGAAAGAACTGTCCATGGATGTGCTCTTGGTGGCTTTTGAGAATAAGCATGTTGGAGAAGAGCTTTCCACACATCCCACATTCCAGCTTGTCGTTATTGATCTCCAGTTGTTGTTGTTGTGGTTGTTGTTTTTGTTGTTCTCCTTCTTTGTTTTTCTTCTGGTTTTTCTGCCTGTTCTCGTTGTACTGGATGACCAGCTCAAATCCAAAGTTCTCCAGAAGGGCCTTGGTTGCATTTCCTCTGGCTCCTGACACGATACGTGGAGGAGGAATTAGCGGCTCAGGAAACTTGGACTTTTTGTCTTTTTTGTCCTTTCCTCCCTCACTGACTCCATCCCCTCCATTCTCCATCTTGGCTTTGMTCTCCTGTTTTTCCAGTCGCTCCTCTGCCTCTCTGGACATATGTATGTCAGACACTGACACAGCATTGGGCTCGATTTTGGGCTTGTGGCTCTGCAGTTGCTGTTTTTTTTGCTGCTGGAGCTGCAACTGGGATGCTTGTTGCTGCTGCTGCTGCTGTTGTTGTTGCTGTTGAGCCTGAGCCTGCTGTAGCTGGTGTTGCTGCTGCATCTGCTGCTTCAGGTCTTCCAGGAAAGAACCAGTCAAGCCCGGCATCCCGAAGGCGGCGGCTGAGTGAAGTGCCAGCTCTGGGCTCAGGTTGAATTCTGCCCCTGGGATGTAGAAGGGGAAAAGGAACTGTGGCTGCTGGAACTGAAGCAGAGCCTCTGGGGTCATGCCGAACTGGGGGTAAAAAGCCGGGTTGAGGAATTGGGGCTGGAAAAAGGCAGCCTGCTGCTGGAGCTCGTGTTGGAGCTGCATCTGTAGTTGAGCTTGGGACTGAGCGTTCTGATGGCTTTGCTGTGCAGAGACATGATCAGTAGTGTGCTTTGCGTTGTTGCTGCTGTTGTTGGATTCTTTGGCATCTACAGTATTTTCTTTGTTAAGCAATGGCGTCACGCTTCTAGCAGTTTCTGAGTTGGCATTGTTGCCTTGTCCGGTTGGGGCTGGGATGCAGGATGGAGCCACGCCACTAGTGTTCCCACTCCCTGTACTGCTACTGCTGCTGCTTGTCTCTGTTTTGGCAGTTCTGGCTTTGGTATGATGCAGCACAGACCTCATGTGGATCTCTAGGGTTGAGCTTTGGCTGTAGGCGACGTTGCAGATATTGCATTTGAATGGTTTGTTGTCGGCATTGTTGTTGGTCTCAGGAGAAACCGGGCTGGAGGCCTCCTGGAGAACCTTCTTCAGCTTGTGCAGGTGAGAGACGGAGTTGTAATGGACCAGAAGAATGTTCTTCTGGGTGAAGGACTCCTTGCACACCGTGCACTTGTATGGCCGGGACGGGTCCAGGAACTTCTCCATGGTGAAGTTGGGGCCTTTTCTAAATGGGAGGGTTCGCTTTGTTTCAGCTCCCATGTCATCTAGCAACAAGCTACTGTCACTTCCTGTTGAGCTGGCCTTTTCTTCCAGGTCCAGCTCATCGTCTTTATCCATTTCCTGTTCAAAGGCCTGCTGTGCCTCTTCGTAGGCCCTGGCCTCGCTCTCAGGGACGAAGTCTCCGTTTACCGGCAGGCTGCCGCAGAGCTGCTGGACCTCGGCTTCGCTCAGCTCCGGATGTCCGTTCTCCAAGTGCTTCCGGAGCGCCAAGAATGTCCGGAAGCTGCGTTGGCAGAGGCTGCACATGGTGGCCGCCCGGATKGCATGGTACTGGGAATGTATCTGCAGCTTCTGCATGGTTTTGAAGGCCAGGCTGCAGTGGTTGCAGCGGTATTTGTAGATGTGGCGGTCAGAGACTGAGAGCTGTTGCTGCTGGCGTCTCTGGAGGTTGTTCAGATGATCCTGGAGGGAGTCAGGGCTCTTTCGATCCTGCCCAACCCCACCGGACCTCTTCCAGTCTGGAGCTTCAGACCCCTCCTTGGGGGGTTTGAGTTCCTCTCGTAGAAGGTCTACTTCACTTTTGCCTTGGCCTGTGCTGTTCATCTGGTCCTTGGAACTGTTCCCTGAGAAAGGAGAATGAAAATAGAATGGAATTCATGAACAAAAGACATTGTACAAATGCATTGATTACCAACTCTGGAAACGTAAAACATGTCTGGTGAAGATAATTCATATTTTGTTMCATTTGTGTAGCAGGGCCCTTCTACAACCCAAGGACATTTACTTTCCGAAAAAACTCAGAATAGTACATTCTATACCGGCAGGAGTATTGTAACAGTGGTAGACAAGCTCTGCGTACCTGTGGGCTTTCCAGACGTCTCAGAGAGAGTAGCTTCCATCAGAGACAAAGCGTTGTCTTGTCCAGGTGAAGGATGCATCATGTTATTGGGCACTATCACATCAGGCGCAGCCACCTATCAAAGTCAGACAACAAAAACAATTTAATGATCTTATTAATAACGTATCCCTAAATGCAACATGCATCGTAATAAAATCATAYTATAAAATGTAAAAGTGCAGTAATTAAGGAGTTTAGTATTAAATATTAAAAACATGTTGAGCAAGTGTACTTTTCAACTTGCATCTCGCCAATAAAAATAGATAATTTTCAGAAAGCGGAATTAGCTTTTTCCCTGAGGACGACAACTGTCAAGTTTATGACATATTCTCGGGAGAGTGGGATAAATGCATGGGAAATGTTTTATAGGACTGCACAGTGACAGCACTGCCCAGAGCTAGTTAATAAGGGACTGTAGGGAGCACTGGACACATTCTTCAATGTGTCATGTCAACATCACGGATCTTAAAAAGGATTAAAAAACTCTTTAGAAAACTTTTAAACTTTGAGGAAAATGTACTGTATGTGCAATGCCATTAGAAGCAAATTAAACATTTTCTCAGYATTTTTCTCACCAGCAATCAGCACAACATTAAATAGATAGTAATCTGAATAGGATAAGTTGTTTGTACTCCAAGCAGTTTTTCTGCCAACATTTTGTAAAGTTATGTAGTGTTTCCACATACAGGCATGAGTAGTTTGTCGACACARTCTGGAGCCACACTGTGCAGGTGTGTGAGGTGGAGCTGCAGGTGGATCTTGTTGCTGAGGACGTCCTGGCACAGTGGGCAGCAGATCACCGGCTGCTGCATGGAATGCTGGGATACCACGTGGAGCTGTAACCTGTTGGCGTCTTTACTCCTGTAGTGACAGTAGGGGCACTGCTGTAACTGCTGGGAGAGATGAGACAAAGCTTGCTATGGTTATTAGTGGGAAAATAAAAGATTARAGATGGACAAGAACAAGGTGTGTCTATGGTTTACCAGTCTTCATCACCTCTGTATTTTTACTTCAGAAACAGAATTACTCTAGAGCAAATTTGCTTTTCCTTTCACTASTGGTCTTGGTGAGACAGCTTTCCAACATTCCAAACCCAAACACGTAAAAACATGACGTTACTTTTAACAGCACTAAGAACATTAGATGACAGAGTAAAACATGAACCATGAAGTGAATATCCCCTCAGCTAAACAAAACCCTGCTCTCCCTCCCCCTTCCTCCCCCTCTGCTCTCATCTCACTTTACCTTTACACACAAAATGTAGATCAACCTCGTTTCCTTTAAATGCACTTAAGCCCCTCAACTCGTGCAATTTTATTAGTGGGAAATATGATTGGAGGGAATTTCTAATCAGGAGATTAGAGATGACAAAGGTGTGTCGCCTCTCCGTCTCCCGCCTAGGCCTCATTACAGGGAGTACTCCTAAAATGGCTGCCCCCAGCCACCTGCCTTAATGTAATCCATTTCTGAAATGACGCAGGCCTACCTTCCACTCTGGGCCCTCCACAAGACAAGCTAATACTTCATAATCTAATTTAAAAACACATACCTTCTAAAGAAATGCAAAGTGAGGGGGACTGGGAGAGGGATTTAGCCTTGCCTATTGGATGCAGGTAGACAAAGGAGTGAGAATGTTCTATAGGGGATGTTTAAGTGTTCTGTCAGTGGGGAATGCGTTTGGGGTTAACTATTTTAGTTCTGTTGACAGCACATTATTCTCTGAGACATCTTAGAATACCTGCTAACTGGAATGGGTTGGAGWTAGCTTTGCCTGGATTTTTATTTTGGAGCATTAGCGGTTAGCCTAGCATACCTGCTCACTAGCGCTGGTCTTCCCCTCTGCAGACTTGGGCCTTTTGGGCGGGCTGTCATTCTGTTTCTCTTGGAGCATGGAACATTTTCCCACAGCGTTGGATCCAGGAAACTCTTTAGACAGAGAGTTCACACCTAAAACAGAAGAGAGGAAAATATTTAAATTATGTTGTAGCTCTGTTATAAAAAAKATATATATATTATAAGTAAAATCAATGGAAGAAGGCAAAAAAAATGGTGAATTAATAAAAAAATTACATTTGTATCAAATTAAAATATAGATGACATGTCAAATCAAATCAAATCAAAATGTATTAGTCACATGCGCCGAATACAACAAGTGTAGACCTTACAGTTAAATGCGTACTGACGCGCCCCTAACCAACAATGCAGTTTAAAAAATACAAATAAGAAATAAAAGTAACAAGTAGTTAAAGAGCAGCAGTAAAATAACAATAGGTTTATACATACAGGGGGTACCGGTACAGAGTCAATCTACGGGGGTACCGGTTACTTGAGGCAATTAAGGTAATATGTACATGTAGGTAGAGCTATTAAAGTGACTATGCATAGATAATAACAGAGAGTAGCAGTGGCGTAAAAGAAGGGGGGTGCAATGCAAATAGTCTGGGTAGCCATTTGATTAGCTGTTCAGGAGTCTTATGGCTTGGGGGTAGAAGCTGTTTAGAAGCCTCATGGACCCAGACTTGGCGCTCCGGTACCRCTTGCGGTGCGGTAGCAGAGAGAACAGTCTATGACTAGGGTGGCATGAGTCTTTGACAATTTGTAGGGCCTTCCTCTGACACCGCCTGGTATAGAGGTTGATGTACAGTGATGTACTGGGCCATACGCACTACTCTCTGTAGTGCTTTGCAGTGTGAGGCTGAGCAGTTGCCATACAAGGCAGTGATGCAACCAGTCAGGACGCACTCGATGGTGCAGCTGTAATCACGTGTGGTGATTACAAATCTGTTGTGACAGACATTGGCTGTGGGGCTAGTAGTGTAGACCTATTGTATCAGACTCCTAATTGTCATTCCTATACATTGAGTCATTCTGCCCCAAAGACATGGAGAAACAGAGAGAACATTAAACCAGCCTCATAATCACAGCAAGACATTCATTCAAATGTTATGGTAATATTATACCATAACATATACCCCCCTCTTCCTCCACACACACACACACACACACACACACACACACACACACACACACACACACACACACACACACACACACACACACACACACACACACNNTGGTGGGGGAGGAGGAGGGGGAGGCGGAGGTGGGGGAGTCTCTGGGGAAGGGGGGTTAATGGGGTAAAGCTTGTCATAGGCCTCTCTGTACTGCTGGGCAAACTTCTCCAGCTCTCCAAAAGGAAAGAACTGTCCATGGATGTGCTCTTGGTGGCTTTTGAGAATGAGCATGTTGGAGAAGAGCTTTCCACATATCCCACATTCCAGCTTGTCGTTGGGGGGTTAATGGGGTAAAGCTTGTCATAGGCCTCTCTGTACTGCTGGGCAAACTTCTCCAGCTCTCCATAAGGGAAGAACTGTCCATGGATGTGCTCTTGGTGGCTTTTGAGAATGAGCATGTTGGAGAAGAGCTTTCCACATATCCCACATTCCAGCTTGTCGTTATTGATCTCCACTTTTTGCGGTTGTTGTTGTTGTTCTCCTTCTTTGTTTTTCTTCTGGTTTTTCTGCCTGTTTTCATTGTACTGGATGACCAGCTCAAATCCAAAGTTCTCCAGAAGGGCCTTGGCTGCATTTCCTCTGGCTCCTGACACGATACGTGGAGGAGGAATCAGCGGCTCGGGAAACTTGGACTTTTTCTCTTTGTTGTCCTTTCCTCCCTCACTGACTCCATCCCCTCCATTCTCCATCTTTGCTTTGCTCTCCTGTTTTTCCAGATGCTCTTCTGCCTCTCTGGACATCTGTATGTCAGACACTGACACAGCATTGGGCTCCATTTTGGGCTTGTGGCTCTGCAGTTGCTGGTTTTTCTGCTGCTGGAGCTGCAACTGGGATGCTTGTTGCTGCTGTTGCTGAGCCTGCTGCTGAGCCTGAGCCTGCTGCTGAGCCTGAGCCTGCTGTAGCTGGTGTTGCTGCTGCATCTGCTGCTTCAGGTCTTCCAGGAAAGAACCAGTCAATCCTGGCATTCCGAAAGCGGCGGCTGAGTGAAGAGCCAGCTCTGGGCTCAGGTTGAATTCTGCCCCTGGGATGTAGAAGGGGAACAGGAACTGTGGCTGCTGGAACTGAAGCAGAGCCTCTGGGGTCATGCCGAACTGGGGGAAGAAAGCCGGGTTAAGGAACTGGGGCTGGAAAAAGGCAGCCTGCTGCTGGAGCTCGTGTTGGAGCTGCATCTGTAGCTGAGCTTGGGACTGAGCGTTCTGATGGCTTTGCTGTGCAGAGACATGATCAGTAGTTTGCTTTGCGTTGTTGCTGCTGTTTTTGGCTTCTTTGGCATCTACAGTGTTTTCTTTGTTAGCCGACGGCGTCACGCTTCTAGCAGTGTCTGAGTTGGTGTTGTTGCCTTGTACGTTTGGGGCTGGGCTACTGCATGGAGCCACGCCACTAGTGTTCCCACTCCCTCCACTGCTACTGCTGCTGCTTTTCTCTGTTTTGGCAGTTCTAGCTTTGGTCTGATGCAGCACAGACCTCATGTGGATCTCCAGGGTTGAGCTTTGGCTGTAGGCAACATTGCAGATATTGCATTTGAATGGTTTGTTGTCTACATTGTTGTTGGTCTCTGCAGGAACCGGGCTGGAGGCCTCCTGGAGAACCTTCTTCAGCTTGTGCAGGTGAGAGACAGAGTTGTAGTGGACCAGGAGGATGTTTTTCTGGGTGAAGGACTCCTTACACACCGTGCACTTGTACGGCCGGGACGGGTCCAGGAACTTCTCCATGGTGAAGTTGGGGCCTTTCCTGAAGGGGAGGGTTCGCTTAGTTTCGGCTCCCATGTCATCTAGCAACGAGCTACTGTCACTTCCTGTTGGGCTGGCCTTCTCTTCCAGATCCAGCTCATCGTCTTTCTCCATTTCCTGTTCGAAGGCCTGCTGGGCCTCCTCGTAGGCCCTGGCCTCGCTCTCGGAGAGGAAATCTCCGTTTACCTGCAGGCTGCCGCAGAGCTGCTGGACCTCGGCTTCGCTCAGCTCCGGATGTCCGTTCTCCAAATGCTTCCGGAGCGCCAAGAATGTCCGGAAGCTCCGTTGGCAGAGGCTGCACATGGTGGCCGCCCGGATGGCATGGTACTGGGAATGTATCTGCAGCTTCTGCATGGTCTTGAAGGCCAGGCTGCAGTGGTTGCAGCGGTATTTGTAGACGTGGCGGTCGGAGACCGAGAGCTGTTGCTGTTGCTGCTGGCATCTCTGGAGGTCGTTCAGATGGTCCTGGAGGGAGTCAGGGCTCTTTCGATCCTGCCCGACCACAACAGACCTCTTCCAGTCTGGGGCTTCAGACCCATCCTTGGGGGGTTTGTGTTCCTCTCCATGGAGGTCTAGTTCACTCTTGCCTTGGCCTGTGCTGTTCATCTCTTCCTTGGAACTGTTCCCTGAGCAAGGACAATGAAAAACCAATTAAATTCATGAACAAAAGACATTGTACAAATGCACTGAATATCATGTCTGGAAATGTAAAACTTGTCTGTAATATTTTGTTTCATTTGTGTAGCAGGGCCCTTCTACAACCCAAGGACACTTACTGTAACTCAAGATGGTGAAATAATTACACTTTCCAAACAACCTCAAAACAGTGCATTCAATACCGGCAGGGGTAAACGAGCTCTGCGTACCTGTGGGCTTTCGATACTTCTCAGAGAGAACAGCAGAAGCATCCATCAGAGACAGAGCGTTGTCTTGTCCAGGTGAAGGATGCATCATGTTATTGGGCACCATCACATCAGGCCCAGCCACCTATCAAAGTCACACAACAAAAACAACATCATCTTAATCATAACATCCATAATTGCAACATGCATCATAACAAAATGGTATTAAAAAGCATCAAAATATAAAATGTAATAACAGATAATCTATCATTTAATAACTATAATATTGGTGCAGGTGCTGCTGACAATATTTTTATTGATATTAACAATAATGATAGTGCAGAGGTTAAGACGTTGAGTCCAAAAGTTCACCGCAAATACCAAAACACATGTTAAAGAGGTGTACCTTTCAACTAGCCTCTCAACAATAAAAAGAGGTCATTTTCAGAAATTGGAATTTGCTTAACTGTCAGGTTTATGACGTATTCTCGGGAGAGTGGGATAAATGCATAGGACTGCACAGTGACAGCACTGACCAGAGTTGGTTATGGGACTGTAGGGAGCACTGGACAGCCAAGCCATTTTTCTACTTGCCATTTCAACATTATAGATCTTGAACGTGATTAAAGAAAACTCTTCAGAGAACCTTTAGACATTGAGAAAAATGTACTGTACGTGCAATGCCATTAGAAGCAAATTAGATTTTTCCTCCGCATTTTTTCTTAAGTTATCTATGAATCAAACATACGGTCATAAGCAGTTTCTCAACACAGTCTGGAGCCACACTGTGCAGGTGTGTGAGGTGGAGCTGCAGGTGGATCTTGTTGCTCAGGACGTCTTGGCACAGTGGGCAGCTGATCACTGGCTGCTGCATGGAATGCTGGGACACCACGTGGAGCTGTATCCTGTTGGCGTCTTTACTGCTGTAGTTACAATAGGGGCACTGCTGCACCTGTTGGGAGAGAGAGACAACATGCTTATTACTGGGAAACACTGCAGAACAAGTACAAACATGGCATTTTTAACAGCACTGAGAAACCTAGACGACAGAGTGCTCCGAAGATGTCTCATGCACTTAGGGCTAAAAGATTCAACTGAATTTCCCCTCAGCTAAACAAATCGTAACTACCCCCCCACCCCTGTTCTCGTCCCACTTTACCTTTACACACAAAATGTAGATCAAGCGCCTTTCCATGTAATGCACTTAAGCCCCTCGACTCGTGCAATTTTATTAGTGGGAAACATGATTGGAGGGAATTTCTAATCAGGAGATTAGAGCTGACAAAGGTGTGTCGCCTCCCCGTGTCCCGCCTAGCCCTCATTACAGGGAGTACTCCTAAAATGGCCGCCCCCAGCCACCTGCCTTAATGTAATCCATTTCTGAAATGACTCAGGCCTCCTTCCACTCAGGGCCCTCCACCAGACAAGCTAATACTTCATAATCTAATTTAAAAACACATATCATTTAAAGACATGCAAAGAGAGAGGGACCGGGAGAGGGCCTAGCCTTGCCTGGTGCAGGCAGGTAGGCATTCCACTTAAGAACACAAAGGAGCGAGAACGTTCTATGGGTGATGCTAAAGTGTTCTGTCAGTGAGGGATTAGTTTAGGGTTAACCCTTTGAGTTCTGTTGACAGCACACTACTCTCTAGGACATTTACTCTTAGCATACCTGCTATCTGGTTAAACATAGCTTTACCTGTCGGTTTATCATGGAGCATTAGCAGTTAGCTTAGCATACCTGCTCGTTAACGCTGGTCTTCCCCTCTGCAGACTTGGGCCTTTTGGGCGGGCTGTCATTCTGTCTCTCTGTCAGCATGGAGCGTTTTCCCACAGCGTTGGATCCAGGAGACTCTTTAGACAGAGAGTTCACTCCTAAAACACAAGACAGCACAGAGGAAAATTATTTTATTGTGTTGTATCTCTGTTATAAAAAAATATATTCTAGTAAAATCATAGTTCTCAATGGATGAAGGCAAAAAAATGGTCAATTAATCAATGTCTGTCACAAATAATGTGTATCAAATTAAAATACAGATGGACACGTGGTGATTTTCATCATGATTTTCATCTTGTGACAGACATTGGCTGTGGGGCTAGAAGTGTCGACCTATTGTATCACCCTCCTAATTATCATTCATATACATTGAGTCATTCTGCCCCGAGGACATGGAGAAATGGAGAGAAAATCAAACCAGCCTCATTATCACAGCAAGACATACACAAAATGTTATGGTAATATTATACACTTCATTAGGCCATATGCATCTGGCACCCCTCTTCCTCCAAACACACGTACACAATCAGGCAAACATGTACACATACACACGCATCTGCACACACACACAGTAAATATTCAAGCCGTTTCCTGGTCACGGCTGGAGGTGGGGAGGTGGTTTACGTGACTGCAGCAGAACCCAATGCTAAGAGATCTGCCTCTGGTTGTATATAGAGACGCTGCTGCCCACTGATAAATCTTTCATTACCTCATCCTTAGATACAGCCAAACTGTGTATGTATGTGTGTGTGTGTGTGTGTGTGTGTAGCTACACTCTGCCAGTGCAATTTACTCTCTCTGCACAACACAAAGAAACAGCAGTAGCACCCGACTACGCTCCTCTCTCTGTCTATCTCCTCCTCTCTCTCTCCCTCTCCCTCCCTCTCTATCTCCTCCTCTCTCTCTCCTCCTCCCTCCCTCTCTGCTTCTCCCTCTCTATCTCCTCCTCTCTCTCTCTCTTTTTCTATCTCCTCCTCTCCCTCCCTCTCTCTCTCTCTCAGAGGAGATACACACTGGTGTATGTGTTTGAGTGTGTATCTGTGTACGTCATGCACACTTTGTGTGTGCGTATATATGTGTGTTATACTTGTGACTGTGTAACACTTGGCGTCCTAACTACCATTGACAGTAGTAAATAAAGATGGGTGGGGAAGCATGGTTGTTTTCTCTCCTGCAATGCAAACGGTCTGAACGTCATAAATCACTTTTTGATTTATCTAATCAGCCAAGGTCCTGCTGTAGCCAGCCATTTGTCATTGTAGGAGGACCTTGTCAGGCCTGTTCTAGCCCTCCCCTCATCGCCCACTGCTCTCCGACGCGCTGCACAGCATCATGGACACGCAGGGAGAGAGAGAAAATAGGAGCGTCATTAAGTGTGAGGCTCAGAAACAAAGGAGAATGAGACGTCTCTCTCTCTTTCTCTCTCCCCGCCTCTCTCCCCCGCCTCTCTCCCCCGCCTCTCTCCCCGCCTCTCTCCCCCGCCTCTCTCCCCGCCTCTCTCCCCCGCCTCTCTCCCCCGCCTCTCTCCCCGCCTCTCTCCCCCCACATCTTTTATTTTCTTTATGACCATTCAGGGGCCAAGGAAGAAAGGACAGTGTGTTAGATGGAGATAGGTAGCAGAGATTAGATACCAGCTATATGTACAGTCAAGTGCATAGATGTAGTGTACATAGTTTCCTACTCAAGTTGATCACATCATCTCGTGAAAGGCTCTGTGTAATTCCACTTACAATATGGATGAGAGGCATCTATAGTTTTTGAATTCCACTGTGTGGGTCTTGAAATGGTCGCATGCATATGATGCATTTGCGGCGCTCGCCACTCAGCCCCGTGTAAAGTGGTTGAAGAGGGATTCCATTTTGTCCATGTTCAAGGTTGCGTGACAGTTTGTTTCTTCAGACAGTGGAGTGCCGCCTTGACTGTGACGGAGCTATAAACCTTGATGAAAACAGCATGATGATTAAGAAAAAAATCAGTAGGACACACACAACACACACACGAAACACGCTATACATTCACATTCAATATGATGACAATCAATGTCAGTGGGGGCTACGCGTCTGTCTTCTCCTCGCCAGATTGTCAGTGTGTTTACAACTACCTCTTGTCCAGCAATGTCCTCCTCTCTCCTCCTGGATGTCATTTAGTTGTAAATTGACTGGAAGATGGAGGGAAAATTGAAAATGAAATTAGAAACGGGTCATAATAATGGAGGGTGGGAGGGAAGGAGGGAAGGAGGTGGGAGGAAGGAGGGAAGGAGGGAGGAGAGAGTAGAGAAAAGGTCAGGTGATTGTGATGGGTGGTGACGAGACCAGACCAACTGGCCAATGAGCTGGTAGGGTTTACTGTCATGAGATGTATGTGACATGGCTCACACAACACACACACACACACACACACACACCACAACACACACACACACCACACACACACACACACACACACACACACACACACCACACACACACACACACACACACACACACACACACACACACAGCACACAGCACCTGCAGGGCATACAAAGACCAGCGGAGGGTACCTTTCATTCCAGGCTGCAGAGAATTTCTCAGATGCTGTTGGAAATCACATTGGTGATTTCTTTTCTCTCCTCTATTTTTTTATTTTCTTCTTCGCCTCACTCTGTCACTTTTCTTGACAGGCCAATATTTCAGACTGCAGATATAGGGGGATTACATATAAATAAGTGGAAGTCCGCTTAATGGCACAGAATTGAATGCGTGAACGAGTGGGAGGAATTGAATTGCACCGAGCACAAATACAGGGCAGGGAATAATATGGAATAGAAAATGTTGTTTTCTTCTTCTCTCCATGTATCAATGCTTTCCTTTTTTTCCTTTTGTATTTGTGCGACTACAGTGAAGCGTTGAGTTGCAAGAATGAGACTCACAATATTGCCTTGAGTAACCAGACAAGGGAGGAGGAGAAGAGGGAGAGGAGGGGATAGAGAGAGAGGGGGAGGAGGAGATAGAAAAGAGAGAGAGAGGAGGAGATAGACAGAGAGAGAGAGAGAGAGGGGGAGAGGAGGAGATAGAAAAAGAGAGCGAGAGAGAGAGAGAGGGAGGGAGAGGAGGAGATAGAAAAAGAGAGGAAAGAGGGAGGGAGAGGAGGAGATGAAAGAGAGAGAGAGAGAGGAGGAGATAGACAGAGAGAGAGAGGGAGGGAGAGGAGGAGATAGAAAAAGAGAGACCGAGAGGGAGAGGAGGAGATATAAAAAGAGAGAGAGAGGTAGGGAGAGGGAGATAGAAAAGAGAGAGAGAGGTAGGGAGAGGAGAGATAGAAAAAGAGGAGAGAGGGAGGGAGGGAGGAGATAGACAGAGAGAGAGAGAGAGGAGGAGATAGAAAAAGAGAGAGAGAGGAGGAGATAGACAGAGAGAGAGAAGAGAGGAGGAGATAGAAAAAGAGAGAGAGAGAGGGAGGGAGAGGAGGAGTTAGAAGAGAGAGAGAGAGCGAGAGGAGGAGAGGAGGAGTTAGAAGAGAGAGAGAGAGAGAGAGAGGGAGGGAGAGGAGGAGATAGAAAAAGAGAGCGAGAGGAGATAGAAAT
>NW_019942593.1:42884-52875 GCF_002910315.2 Salvelinus sp. IW2-2015 | reverse complement strand
CAAAAACACTTACGGTACATCCACACGCAATCACAGACACACACACACACACAACACACACACACACACACCACACACCACCACCACACACACACACACACACACACACACACACACACACACCACACACCCACACACACACACACACACACACACCACACACACACACACACACACAACACACACAGACAACACACACACACACACACACCACAAACACACACACACACACACACACCACACACACACACCACACACACACCACACACACACACACACACACACCACACACACACACACATACACATAATGTATGGCTGTATCTAAGGATGAAGTAATTAAACATTTCTCAGCTGGCAGTAGCGTCTGCTAAATACAACCATATCTCTCAGCATTGAGCCGCAGCCATGTAAACCACTCCCCACCTCCAGCCTTAACCAGGAACAGCTTGGATATTAGCATGATGCGCTTTGTGTGTGTGTGTGTGGGTTGTGGGTGTGTTGAGTGTGTGTGTGTGCTGTGTTGTGTGTGTGGTGTTGTGTGTGTGTGTGTGGTGTGTGTGTGTGTGTGTGTGAGGAAGAGGGGGTATATGTTATGGTATAATATTACCATAACATTTGAATGAATGTCTTGCTGTGATTATGAGGCTGGTTTAATGTTCTCTCTGTTTCTCCATGTCTTTGGGGCAGAATGACTCAATGTATAGGAATGACAATTAGGAGTCTGATACAATAGGTCTACACTACTAGCCCACAGCCAATGTCTGTCACAACAGATTTGTAATCACCACACGTTGATTACAGCTGCACCATCGAGTGCGTCCTGACTGGTTGCATCACTGCCTTGTATGCAACTGCTCAGCCTCACACTGCAAAGCACTACAGAGAGTAGTGCGTATGGCCCAGTACATTCACTGTACATCAACCTCTATACCAGGCCGGTGTCAGAGGGAAGGCCCTACAAAATTGTCAAAGACTCATGCCACCCTAGGTCATAGGACTGTTCTCCCTCTGCTACCCGCCACCGCCAAGCGTACCGGAGCGCCAAGTCTGGGTCCATGAGGCTTCTAAACAGCTTCTACCCCCAAGCCATAAGACTCCTGACAGCTAATCAAATGGCTACCCAACTTATTTGCCATGCCCCCCCTTCTTTTACGCCCACTGCTACTCATCTGTTATTATCTATGCATAGTCACTTAATTAGCTCTACCTACATGTAACATATTACCTTAATTGCCTCAAGTAACCGGTACCCCGTAGATTGACTCTTTACCGGTACCCCCTGTATGTATAAACCTATGTTATTTTACTGCTGCTCTTTAACTACTTGTTACTTTTATTCTTATTTGTATTTTTTAAACTGCATGTTGGTTAAGGCGCGCTCAGTGACGCATTTAACTTAAGGTCTACACTTGTTGTATTCGGCGCATGTGGACTAATACATTTTGATTTGATTTTGATTTGACATGTCATCTATATTTAATTTGATACAAATGTAATTTTTTTATTAATTCACCATTTTTTTTGCCTTTTCCATTGATTTTACTTATAATATATATATCTTTTTATAACAGAGCTACAACATAATTTAAATATTTTCCTCTCTTCTGTTTTAGTGTGAACTCTCTGTCTAAAGAGTTTCCTGGAAATCCAACGCTGTGGGAAAATGTTCCATCGCTCCAAGAGAAACAGAATTGACAGCCCGCCCAAAAGGCCAAGTCTGCAGAGGGGAAGACCAGCGCTAGTGAGCAGGTATGCTAGGCTAACCGCTAATGCTCCAAAATAAAAATCCAGGCAAAGCTAACTCCAACCCATTTCCAGTTAGCAGGTATTCTAAGATGTCTCAGAGAATAATGTGCTGTCAACAGAACAAAATATTAACCCCAAACGCATTCCCCACTGACAGAACACTTAACATCCCCTATAGAACATTCTCACTCCTTTGTCTACCTGCATCAATAGGCAAGGCTAAATCCCCTCTCCCAGTCCCCCCTCACTTTTGCATTTCTTTAGAAGGTAGTGTTTTTAAATTAGATTATGAAGTATTAGCTTGTCTTGGTGGAGGGCCCGAGTGGAAGGTAGGCCTGCGTCATTTCAGAAATGGATTACATTAAGCAGGGGGTGGGGGCAGCCATTTTAGGAGTACTCCCTGTAATGAGGCCTAGGGGAGACGGAAGGCGACACACCTTTGCAATCTCTAATCTCCTGATTAGAAATTCCCCTCCAATCATATTTCCCACTAATAAAATTGCACGAGTTGAGGGGCTTAAGTGCATTAAAGGAAACGAGGTTGATCTACATTTTGCTGTGTAAAGGTAAAGTGAGATGAGAGCAAGGGGGAGAAGGGGAGAGAGCAGGGTTTTGTTTAGCTGAGGGGATATTCACTTCATGGTTCATGTTTTACTCTGTCATCTAATGTTCTTAGTGCTGTTAAAAGTAACGTCATGTTTTACGTGTTGGGTTTGGAATGTTGGAAAGCTGTCCTCACCAAGACCCAGTAGTGAAAGGAAAGCAAATTTGCTCTGGAGTAATTCTGTTTCTGAAGTAAAAATACAGAGGTGATGAGACTGGTAACCATAGACACACCTTGTTCTTGTCCATCTTTAATCTTTTATTTTCCCACTTTAATAACCATAGCCAAGCTTTGTCTCATCTCTCCCAGCAGTTACAGCAGTGCCCCCTACTGTCACTACAGGAGTAAAACGCCCAACAGGTTAAGCTCACGTGGTATCCCAGCATTCCATGCAGCAGCCGGTGATCTGCTGCCCACTGTGCCAGACTTCCTTCAGCAACAAGATCCACCTGCAAGCTCCACCTCACACACCTGCACAGTGGGGCTCCAGATGTGTCGACCAAACTACTCATGCCCTGTATGTGGAAACACTACAATAACTTTACAAAATGTTGGCAGAAAAACTGCTTGGAGTACAAACAATTATCCTATTTCAGTTTACTATCTATTTAATGTTGTGCTGATTGCTTGGTGAGAAAAATGCCTGAGAAAATGTTTAATTTGCTCTAATGGCATTGCACATACAGTTACATTTCCTCAAAGTTTAAAAGTTTTCAAAGAGTTTTTTAATCCTTTTTTAAGATTCCGTGATGTGACATGACCACATTGAAGAATGTGTCCAGTGCTCCCTACAGTCCCCTTATTAACTAGCTCTGGGGCAGTGTTGTCACTGTGCAGTCCTTATAAAAACATTTCCCATTGCCATTTTAATCCACTCCCGAATATGTTCAAACTTGACAGTTGTCGCTCCTCAGAGGAAAAACTAATTCCGCTTTCTGAAAATTATCTATTTTTTTGGCGAGATTGCAAGTTGAAAATACACTTGCCTCAAACATGTTTTAATATTTAATACTAAACTCCTTAAATTACTGCACTTTTACATTTTATAGTATGATTTTATTACGAAGCATGTTGCATTAGGGATACGTTATTAAAAGATCATTAAATTTTTTTGTTTCTGACTTTGATAGGTGGCTGCGCCCTGATGTGATAGTGCCCAATAACATGATGCATCCTTCACCTGGACAAGACAACGCTTTGTCTCTGATGGAAGCTACTCTCTCTGAGACGTTCTGGAAAGCCCACAGGTACGCAGAGCTTGTCTACCACTGTTTACAATACTCCTGCCGGTATAGAATGTACTATTCTGAGTTTTTTCGGAAAGTAAATGTCCTGTGGTTGTAGAAGGGCCCTGCTACACAAAGTAAACAAAATATGAATTATCTTCACCAGACATGTTTAGTTTCCCAGAGTTGTAACAATGCATTTGTACAATGTCTTTTGTTCATGAATTCCATCTATTTTCATTCTCCTTCTCAGGGAACAGTTCCAAGGACCAGATGAACAGCACAGGCCAAGCAAAAGTGAAGTAGACCTTCTACCGAGAAGAACTCAAAACCCCCCAAGGAGGGTCTGAGCTCCCAGACTGGAAGAGGTCCGTGGGTGTTGGCAGGATCGAAAGAGCCCTGACTCCCTCCAGGATCATCTGAACAACCTCCAGAGACGCCAGCAGCAACAGCTCTCAGTCTCTGACCGCCACATCTACAAATACCGCTGCAACCATGCAGCCTGGCCTTCAAACCATCAGAAGCTCATGAATTACATTCCAGTACCATGCACATCCGGGCGGCCACCATGTGCAGCCTCTGCCAACGCAGCTTCCGGACATTCTTGGCGCTCCGGAAGCACTTGGAAGAACGGACATCCGGAGCTGAGCGAAGCGAGTCCAGCAGCTCTGCGGCAGCCTGGCCGGAAACGGAGACTTCGTTCCCTGAGAGCCAGGCCAGGGCCTACGAAGAGGCCACAGCAGGCCCTGAACAGGAAATGGATAAGACGATGAGCTGGACCTGGAAGAAAAGGCCAGCTCAACAGGAAGTGACAGTAGCTTGTTTGCTAGATGACATGGGAGCTGAACAAAGCGAACCCTCCCATTAGAAAAGGCCCCAACTTCACCATGGAGAAGTTCCTGGACCCGTCCCGGCCATACAAGTGCACGGTGGTGCAAGGAGTCCCTTCACCCAGAAGAACATCTTCTGGTCCATTACAACTCCGTCCTCTCACCTGCACAAGCTGAAGAGAAGAAAGTTCTCCAGGGAGCGCTCCAGCCCCGTGTTCTCTGAGGGACCAAACAACAATTATCTTGCCCGACACACAAACCTCATGGCCCCAAATTGCGAAACATATTCTTTCATGTCGACGCTCGGCCTACAGCACTCAAAGGTCCTCTTTCAACCCCATTTTTAGAGATCCAACATGTATTAGGTAAGAGGTTCTTGATTGTCATTAAAATGGCAATCAACCTCATGACCCCTAAAAAGCCCCAGACTGAAACCCGTTGGTCCCACATCAACCACGGAATGTCACTCCCCAGGTATCCAAGCCTTGTGACAAAGCAATTCTGCGAATTTAAATCCCAACAAAAGGGCACATTTGCATGGAAAAGTAAAAGTAAGCCACATGGATAAATTAATCTAATTCAGTGACACTGGGTTACAGGGACGTATTTGAAGACCAAAACCTAACATGCCAATGAAATGGGCTACCGGGAAAAGCTCTCTATCCCCTCGCCTCTCTCCCTCTCCCCCCCTCCCTCTGCCTTCCGCTCTCCCTCTCTCCTCCTTGTTGCGCGTGTTCATCGAGAATCGAGAACCAAAACCACACCAGCCTCCAGCCGTCACCACCAGCCACATATCCGCACGAACAAGAGCAAGTAGACGGCACTTATAGATAGAAAAGCTAACAACAACAATGATGATAACTTATTTCAAGTTACTTTCTGCAAAGGTTAAATTGCTTGGACATAAATGTAACACTACATTTCCACGTTAACATAAGCCGTGTGTTGGCGAACTGTCTACAAAAAACCCAGAGAACTTAATTGTCGCTCGAAACTCAGAATAGAAGAGGTAAGCAATTGATCTATGCTCCGGGAACTGCTGCTAGAGAAGCGTTGGACGGCGATTGCTTAACAAAGAAAATACTTGTTAGATTGCCAAAAAGAATCAACAACAGCTGTGCTTGTGTAGGCAACAACGCCCAAAAGCACTGTTAGCTACTAATCAATCTCTGGCACAGCAACAGCCATCAAGAACGGCTCAGTCCCAAGGCTCAACTACAGATTTTGCAAGCTCCAACACGTGTGGATGCGTCCGAGCAGCACGCGCTGCCTTTTTCCAAAGTGCCTCCGAATTCCTTCAACCCGGCTTTTTTTACCCCCAGTTCGCATATGACCCCAGATGGCCTTGCTGCTTTCAATTCCGAGGCAGCCACAGTCCTTTTCCCCGCTACATCCTCGTGTGTGATGGTGGTGGGCAGATGATTTCGTGTGTCAAATATGTAGTACCTTGAGCCCAGGAGCTGGGCACTCTCGTGTAACTGCACTAGTGTCCGCCGGGCCTTCGGTGGGTGTGTTTCGTATTTGTGTGTGTGTTTGAGCCATGCCAAACCCTAGCACCTCATTGGCCAGTTGGAGCCGGGCTCACCCTCCCTCCCTCCCTCCCATGTCACCTTGAACATGGACAAAATGGAATATCTCTAACTATTTTACACAGGGATAAGTGGGGAGCTCCACCAATCTATCATATGCATGCAGCCATTTTAAAGCACACACTGTGGAATTGAGAACTATAGATTCTTATCCATAACCTAAGTGTAATTACATAAAGCCTTTCTCGAGAGATCATTATCTACAGGAAAACAATCATGTACTCTACCTATCAATCTATGGAGTCTACATGATAGCTGGTATATAATGATCTGCTCCCTATCACTTTCTAACACATTGGCTTTTTCTTCCTCGGCCCCTGAATGGTCATGAAGAAAAGAGAGAGAAAGAGAGAGGGGGAAGGAGAGAGGGGGAGTGAAACAGAGAGAGCGAGACGCTCTCATTCTCCTTTGTTTCTGAGCCTCACACTTAATGACCAGTGAAAAAAAAAAAGTGTCCAGATTCTCTCCAATTCATTTTTTTTGGGTGGGGGGGGTTTCCTCCCCCAGAGAATGTCTGGCACATGGCCATCTTAAGGAGAAAAAAAACGTGTGGTTCTGCTCTGTTGTCCCCCCCCCCCCCCCCCCCGTTTTTTCTACTCTCATACTTTCCCTCCCTCTCTCAGCGTGTCCCGATGCAGCCTAGCTAGAACATGGTTCTTCCTCTAATGGGAAATGTCTGACTGCAGCAGGACGTAGGCTGATTAGATACATCAAAAGGTGATTTATGACATTCAGACTGTGTGCAAGAGAGAACAACAACCATGCTACCCACCCATCTTCATTTACTACTGTCAATGGTAGGTCACCAAGTGTATTCACACTCACACGTACACAAACACACAGTGTGTCGCACGTAGACAGATACAAACACACACACCAGTGTGTCCAATCCAGTCCTCTTTTAAACACATCAGGATAATTCTGTCCTAAATTGGTGATCAAAAGAGAACGCCAACAACAGAATCTCTGATAATGGTTTTCTCACAAACATATTTCTGCGTTCGCCCGTTCTGCAACATTTTCACATAAACTAGATGTTGATGTGTTATATTGTGTAATCACATTTTCCTTTATAGATATATAAAGCATAAATACATTGTCTAAACTTGAATAGTACAGTTTTGTCTAGAGGTCAGCTGAAAATGAAATAACTTTTATTTTGTTGATAAGAAACCTCTTGTCAATTAAAAGGAGACTGCTGGTCCAAGACAGGTTGGATTTACTATTCAATTTAGCAATCCTGAGATCTGGCAGAGGGGCTTAGGTTACTGGGTAGTACATTTCCCCTGACAAAGAGAGAGAGAGAGAGAGAGAGAGAGAGAGAGAGAGAGAGAGAGACAACAAAGGAGAATGAGACGTCTCTCTCTCTTTCTCTCTCCCCGCCTCTCTCCCCGCCTCTCTCCCCGCTCTCTCCCCCGCCTCTCTCCCCGCCTCTCTCCCCGCCTCTCTCCCCCGCTCTCTCCCCCGCCTCTCCCGCCTCTCTCCCCCCACATCTTTTTATTTTCTTTATGACCATTCAGGGGCCAAGGAAGAAAGGACAGTGTGTTAGATGGAGATAGGTAAGCAGAGAATTAGATACCAGCTATCATGTACGTCAAGTGCATAAGATGTAGTGTACATAGTTTCCCTACTCAAGTTGATCACATCATCTCGTGAAAGGCTCTGTGTAATTCCACTTACAATATGGATGAGAGGCATCTATAGTTTTGAATTCCACTGTGTGGGTCTTGAAATGGTCGCATGCATATGATGCATTTGCGGCGCTCGCCACTCAGCCCCCGTGTAAAGTGGTTGAAGAGGGATTCCATTTTGTCATGTTCAAGGTTGCGTGACAGTTTGTTTCTTCAGACAGTGGAGTGCCGCCTTGACTGTGACGGAGCTATAAACCTTGATGAAAACACATGATGAATAGAAAAGAAATCAGTAGGACACACACACACACAACACACGCTATACATTCACATTCAATATGATGACAATCAATGTCAGTGGGGGCTACGCGTCTGTCTTCTCCTCGCCAGATTGTCAGTGTGTTTACAACTACCTCTTGTCCAGCAATGTCCTCCTCTCTCCTCCTGGATGTCATTTAGTTGTAAATTGACTGGAAGATGGAGGGAGAAAATTGAAAGATGAAATTAGAAACGGTCATAATATGGAGGGTGGGAGGGAAGGAGGGAAGGAGGGTGGGAGGGAAGGAGGGAAGGAGGGAGGAGAAGAGTAGAGAAAAGGTCAGGTGATTGTGATGGGGTGTGTAGACGAGACCAGACCCCCTGGCCTGAGCTGGTAGGGTTTACTGTCATGAGATGTATGTGACATGGCTCACACACACACACACACACACACACACACACACACACACACACACACACACACACACACACACACACACACACACACACCACATCACACACACACCACACACACACCACACACACACCACAACACGCACCAGCCCTGCAGGGCCATCAAGACCAGCGGAGGGTTACCTTCATTCCAGGCTGCAGAGAATTTCTCAGATGCTGTTGGAAATTCACATTGTGATTTCTTTTCTCTCCTCTATTTTTTTTTATTTTTTCTTCGCTCACTCTGTCACTTTTCTTGACAGGCCAATATTTCAGACTGCAGATATAGGGGGATTACATATAAAATAAGTGGAAGTCCGCTTAATGCAGCAGAATTGAAATGCGTGAACGAGTGGGAGGAATTGATATGCACCGAGCACAAATACAGGGCAGGGATAATATGGAATAGAAAATGTTGTTTTCTTCTTCTCTCCATGTATCAATGCTTTCCTTTTTTTCCTTTTTGTATTTGTGCGACTACAGTGAAGCGTTGAGTTGCAAGAATGAGACTCACAAATATTGCCTTGAGTAACCAGACAAGGGAGAGAGAGAAGAGGGAGAGGAGGGGGATAGAGAGAGAGGGGGAGAGAGGGATAGAAAGGAGAGAGAGGAGGAGATAGACAGAGAGAAGAGAGAGAGAGGGGGAGAGGAGGAGATAGAAAAAGAGAGCGAGAGAGAGAGAGGGAGGGAGAGGAGGAGATAGAAAAGAGAGAGAAAGAGGGAGGGAGAGGAGGAGATAGAAAGAGAGAGAGGAGAGGGGGAGATAGACAGAGAGAGAGAGGGAGGGAGGAGGAGAGATAGAAAAGAGAGACCGAGAGGGAGAGGGAGGAGATATAAAAAGAGAGAGAGAGGTAGGGAGAGGAGGAGATAGAAAAAAGAGAGAGAGAGGTGGGGAGAGGAGAGATAGAAAAAGAGGAGAGAGAGGGAGGAGAGGAGGAGATGACAGAGAGAGAGAGAGAGGAGGAGATAGAAAAAGAGAGAGAGAGGAGGAAGATAGACAGAGAGAGAGAGAGAGGAGGAGATAGAAAAGAGAGGAGAGAGGGAGGGAGAGGAGGAGTTAGAAGAGAGAGGAGAGAGCGAGAGGGAGGGGAGGAGAGGAGTTAGAAAGAGAGAGAGAGAGAGAGAGGGAGGGAGAGGAGGAGATAGAAAAAGAGAGCGAGAGGAGATAGAAAAATAGAGAGAAAGAGGGAGGGAGAGGAGGAGAAATAGAAAAAGAGAGAGAGAGAGAGAAGAGGGAGAGGAGGAGATAGAAAAGAGCGAAGGAGATAGAAAAAAGAGAGAGAAAGAGGGAGGGAGAGAGGAGTAGATAGAAAAA
The DNA here is from genome assembly GCF_002910315.2 of Salvelinus sp. IW2-2015. NCBI lineage: Eukaryota > Metazoa > Chordata > Actinopteri > Salmoniformes > Salmonidae > Salvelinus > Salvelinus sp. IW2-2015. The sequence continues at coordinate 43,221 of NW_019942593.1, read as the reverse complement.
GAGAGAGAGAGGAGGATTATAGACAGAGAGAGAGAGAGAGAAGAGAGAGAGAGAGGGGGAGATAGACATAGAGGGAGGGAGAGAGGAGGGGATAGACAGACAGAAGAGAGAGAGAGAGAGGGAGATAGACATAGAGGGAGGGAAGAGAGGAGGGGATAGACAGGAGAGGAGAAGAGAGGGAGAGAGAGAGGAGGATAGAAAGAAGAGAGAGAGGAAGGGAGAAGGGAGGAGAGGAGGAGATGAAAAAAGAGAGAGGGAGGAGGAGATAGAGAGGGAGAAGGCAGAGAGGGGGAGGATGAGAGGAGGGAGAGGAGAGAGAGAGAGGATAGATTGAAGG
>NW_019942593.1:29152-41652 GCF_002910315.2 Salvelinus sp. IW2-2015 | reverse complement strand
AGGACTCTACCTGCTTCAAATTAGCGGAGAAATGAGTCATTGTTCTTCTGGCTGAATGTTGTTGAATTATCTTCTCGTAGCATTTGAATTATTCAGATGAGAGAAACTAAATGGAAAAAGCAAACGAGATACAATGTGAGAATATTTTAGATGAACAAATCTCTATTTGTTTAAATATTTTAGATGAACAAATCTCTATTTGTTAAATATTTTAGATGAACAAATCTCTATTTGTTAAATATTTTAAATGAACAAATCTCTATTTGTTAAATATTTTAAATGAACAAATCTCTATTTGTTAAATATTTTAGATGAACAAATCTCTATTTGTTAAATATTTTAGATGAACAAATCTCTATTTGTTAAATATTTTTAAATGAACAAATCTCTATTTGTTAAATATTTTAGATGAAACAAATCTCTATTTTGTGAAATATTGTTGTTTGCATGTACATGTCCCAGAAATGTTGTGAGATTTGAAATGAGGGTTGGCCAATTTCTGTCATTCCTAGATGTTAGATTTAAAAATATATTAAACATATTAGCATATTTACAGTACTTATAAGACAACAGCTATGAGGTTTATTTTAATTTGAATCATTGCGTGGTGAATGTCTTGATCAATTTGTCAAATGTGACATCTTCTGCGTCATATTTATCGCTTATTAAAAACAGGAAGATGATGAGAAAAAGAAAAAAGACAACCGATATAATAATTTGTTAATAATTTAAAATATATTTAATTTGCCCATTGTTCCCCTTATAAACATCGAGGTGCCTCTGTCTGTGTAACTTAGTGTGCTGCCGTTTGCTGCTGCTGTGCTGCTGTCTCTGGGACTGTATAGTTCAAAGTGTGGCTTTCTAATGTTTATCAGGTGACCCTGAAGGTCAGGCTAATGCGTAACCTTATGCCACTAGGCCTCTAAATCAACCTCCCTCCTCTTCTATTTCCCTCCTCTCTTCTCCCTTTACCTCTCCCCCCATCTCTCCTCTCTCTGTTCTGAGCCTCACACTTAATGACGCTCCTATTTTCTCTCTCTCCCTGCGTGTCCTGATGCTGTGCAGCGCGTCGGAGAGGCAGTGGGGCGATGAGGGGAGGGCTAGAACAGGCCTGACAAGGTTCCTCCTACAATGACAAATGGCTGGCTACAGCAGGACCTTGGCTGATTAGATAAATCAAAAAGTGATTTATGACGTTCAGACCGTTTGCATTGCAGGAGAGAAAACAACCATGCTTCCCCACCCATCTTTATTTACTACTGTCAATGGTAGTTAGGACGCCAAGTGTATACACAGTCACAAGTATACACACATATATACGCACACACAAATGTGTGCATGACGTACACAGATACACACTCAAACACATACACCAGTGTGTCCAATCCAGTTCTCTCTTGAACACCAGGCTAATTCTGTCCTAAATTGTTCCTCAAAAGCAATGCCGACAATAGAATCGCTCCTAATGGTTTTCTCACATACCTATTTCTGCATGCGCCCTTTACGGTAAATCTAACGCAGCAAACTTCATTTTCACAAAAACCGGAGGTTCATGTGTTATTACGTGTTATCACATTTTTCTTTAGAAATACATAATTACTATCTAATCTTTAAACATAAACAATCTATTAAAATAAAAATAGAGCAATACAATATTGGGTACAAGTCAGTAAAATAATATATATTTCTAAGATTTTGTTAAGAGGGCTCTGCTGGTCAGAGGCTGGTTGGATTTACTATTCAATTTAGCAGTCCTGAGATTTGGCAGAGGGGCTTAGGTTACAGGGCAGTAAATTTACTCTGACAATCGACAGAGAGAAAGAGGGAGGGTGGGAGAGAGGGAGAGAGAGAGAAGGTAGAGAGAGCAAAATGGAGGGAGAGATAGAGAAGGGGGAGAGAGAGAGGGGGGAGAGGAATTGAGGGAGAGAGAGAGAGAGCGATGGGTGGGGAAGAGAGAGAAAGAGAAAGAGAGGAGGGAGAAAAGGGAAAGAGAGAGGTTGATTTAGAGGCCTAGTGGTCTAAGGTTATGTATTATCCTGACCTCAGAGTCACCTGATAACATTAGAATGCCACACTCCCACGGACAGAGCAGCACAGCCAGGCAAACAGCAACAGCAAGCCACACTAATCACCACGACATACAGCAACAGCCACGGCCAACAGCAGCACACTAAGTCACACGGACAGAGCCAGCACAGCCAGGGCAAACAGCAGCCACACTAAGTCACACGACAGAGCAGCACAGCCAGGCAAACAGCAGCACACAATTCACACGGAACAGAGCAGACAACAGCCAAGTCAAACAGCCAGCACACTAAGTCACACGGACAGAGCAGCACAGCCAGGCAAACAGCAGCACACTAAGTCCACACGGACAGAGCAGCACAGCCAGCAAACAGCAGCACACCTGTCACACGGAACAGAGCAGCACATCCAGGCAAACAGCAGCCCACACTAAGTCACACGGACAAGCACACAAGCCAGGCGAACAAGCAGCACAGCACACTAAGTCACACGGACAGAGCAGCACAGCCAGGCAAACAGCAGCACACTAAGTCACACGACAGAGCAGCACAGCCAGGCAAACAGCAGCACACTAAGTCACACGGACAGAGCAGCACAGCCAGGCAAACAGCAGCACACTAAGTCACACGGACAGAGGCACCTAGATGTTTTCGAGGGGAACTAATGACCAAATTAAGTATATTTTAATTAATGCAATTTTTTAGGCAATCTATTTTTATTTGTTGCCTTTTTTTATTTTCTCATCCTCGTCTTGTTTTTAATGAGAGATGAATATGAAGGGAGCGGATGTCACATTTGACAAATTGATCAAGACATTCACCCACGCAATGATTAAAATCAAAATAAAACTAATAGCTGTAGGCTTATAATTAAATATGCTAATATGTTTAATATATTTTAATCTAACATCTAGGAACGGCAGAGATTGACCAACCCTAATTTCAAATCTGGCTAAATTTATGGGACACATCCGTGCAAACAAACATGTTTTGCAAATAGGAATTTGTTCATCTAAAATATTCCAGATTTGATCTCGTTTGCATACTTTTCCCGTTTCGTTTCACTCATCTGTAGAATTCAAATTTTATGAGAAATGAATAGAACAACATTGGGCCAAACAAACAATGACTAATTTCCTTGCTAATTTGAAGCAGGTAGAGTCAGTAATTTCCTTAGCTGACAGGCTGATTTTCATGCAGGGTCTTTGTTTAGTAAGATATTTATAAAGAGAGGCCCCTAAGCCATACCACTGACATGCTCCATCTCTACACTGCACAAAGCAATCTGGAATTAATCCACATAGGGACATTTGCATGGAAAATGAAACATGGATTAGAATTCATCTAAAATGACACTGGATTAAAAAAAGACAATGTCAATGAAGCAAGGGAAAAGCTCTCATCTCTCCCTCTCCATCTCTCTCTCTCTCTCTCCACCTCTCTTTTTCTCCATCTCTCTCTCTCCACCTCTCCCTCTTTCTCTCCATCTCTCTCTCTCTCTCTCTCTCTGTGACTCTTTGTTTAAGAGATCTCGGTCTTGGATATGTGGTTTGTGTTTAAGCTGCCTCCCCGGAGTTTACTGCTGTGTGTTTTACAATTATCCTCATCGCAGATTGGGCACGGAGATGGACACACTCACTTTTTAAGCTGGAAAAGAGCAAAATAAGAGCAGAGCACAACAACAAGCAACCAGACCAGGCCAGAACAGGCCAAACCAGACCAAACCAGAGCAGGCCAGAGCAGACCAGGCAAAACCAGACCTGGCCAGACAAAACCAGGCCAGGCCAGACTAGACCAGGTCAAACCAGAACAGGCCAGGCCAGACTAGACCAGACGAAACCAGGCCAGACCAAACCAGACCAGGCCAAACCAGGCCAGACCAAACCAGACCAGGCCAAACCAGGCCAGACCAAATCAGACCATGCTGCTGGTAATGATACTGCTGGTAATACGGGAGTGTAAATTCATTTTGATTTGTATTTTTTCACCTTCATTTAACCAGGTAGGCCAGTTGAGAACAAGTTCTCATTTACAACTGCGACTACAACTGTGACAACTGCGACTCTCATTTACAACTGCATTGACTTTGGTCCCTGCCACTGACATAGAGCTGAGCGATAGATGACTAGCTCGGTGTGTGTGTGTGTGAGCTGAGAGATAGTTGACTAGCTAACGAATAGCCCTCGCTGTCTCTCTCAGCACTCCTTCTGCTCCACTGAACCCAACATTATGGAGCTAGGTATAGCATGCAGGAGGGAGGGAGAATAAGGTAGAGAGTGAGGCCATGTAATATTCATCTCGGGCATGGATTTCCATCTCATCCATAAACAGGCCATGTGATGTGAGTGGATATTTGGATAAATTCGATGTAGCCAAGCCAAGCCAGGGGACGGCCAGACCAGATGCTAGCTAGCTCCAGGGGATGTTACAGCCAGTAGAACACAAGGCCTCTCCTCTCTGATCATGCACCATCATCCTTACATTACAAACGGATGCAGATTATGTCTTTTGTGTGTGTCATTTTTCTCTCTTTTAAATTCCCATTCAGCAAAAAGCATTGTGATGGGGACATACATTGGCCAGGGTCTATCAGGCAAATGATGGATGGAACAAAACAAAATAAAAAAAGAGAGGGAGAGGGGGAAAAACTAATTTAAGGGTTACAAGGATGTGGTGCGATATTAGTAAAACATATACATGCGTGCTGTCTAATCCTGCGCTTATGAAAAATGAATATGTCATCGGAGAGGCACAAGTACAGGCAAGATTAATACAAGGAGCTTATGAATTACAAGCATGCCAACTGATTTGATTAAAAAATAATCTGGGGTCTGGTCACTGGATGGTTATATTCTCTAATTTATCCTCTCTCTCTCTCTCCCTCCTCTCGCTCTCTCTCACTCCATCCTCTCACTCACTCCCACTCCCTCTCTCTCACTCCCTCCTCTGACTCTCTCTCACTCACTCTCACTCTCTCACTCCTCTCACTTACTCTCACTCCCTCCTCTCACTCACGCTCACTCCCTCCACTCACTCACTCCCTCCTCTCACTCTCTCTCACTCCCTTCTCTCACCTCATCTCTAACTCCCTCCTCTCGCTCTCTCTCACTCCCTCCTCTCACTCACTCTCACTCCCTCCTCTCGCTCTCTCTCACTCCCTCCTCGCTCTCTCTCTCCCTCCTCTCACCACTCTCACTCCTCCTCTCGCTCGCTCGCTCGCTCTCTCTCTCTCTCTCTCTCTCTCTCTCTCTCAGTCTCTTTCTTTCTCTCTCATTATCTTTCTCTTCCATCCTCTCTCTCTCTCTCTCTCTCTCCTTCATTATCTTTTCTCTCTCATTATCTTTCTTTCTCTCTCTCTCTCTCCCCGTCTCTCTCTCTTTCTTTCTCTCTCATTATCTTTCTCTCTCTCTCTCCTCTCTCATTCTCTCTCTCATTATCTTTCTCTCTCTCTCTCTCTCTCTCTCAATTAAATTCAATTTGCTTTATTGGCATGACGTAACAATATACATATTGCCAAAGCTTACTTTGGATATTTACAATATTAAAATAAGAAGAATCAAAATTGTCGACGGGACAACAGTAACAACAATAACCAAGTGTCAAAATAACCATACATTGAACAACAACAATAATTATACAGTAGAGTACATGTGCAGGTTGATTCGTCTGTCAGACACTGTTCCTCATCTTATGGCAGGCAGCAATGTAGTGCGCTGCCAACCCACAGCTCTCTGCGTCCTCCCCCAACAGGACGGGCAGCCTATCTTCATCAGAGAGGTATTTTAAACCTTTAAAAAGGGTTTCAAATTTGGGGAAATTACACACTCTAATTGTTTTAGATTTTTTACATTTAGTCAGGAAATGCAGCTCTGTCTCAGGTTCTGCTGTCCTCTACAGGGAGCCAGGTTTTCCTGTGTCTACCCTTCTCAATGGCAAGGCTGTGCTCATTGAGCCTGTAATTTGTCAAGGTTTTTCTAAGGTTTTGATCAGTAACCATGGTCACATAGTTAACCATGGTGTACTGTCAATTTAGGGGGGCAGATAGCACTGCATTTTGCTTTGTGTTTGTGCTTGTGTTTCCCAATAAGTAATGTAGTTTGTTTTGACTGTGTTGTAATTTATTTTATTCTGATTGATTAGATGTTCTGGTCCTGAGGCTTCAGTGTGTTAGTAGAACACATTTGTGAACTCAGCCCCAGGACCTGCTGGTTGAGGGGACTTTTTTTCTTTGCTCAGCTCTTGGCATTGAAGGGCTTGGTAATGATATGAGAGGTGGTCATTGTATTTTAGATGTTTCCAAAAACTTAATTGCTCTTTTTTGAGTTTTTATTATTAGTGGATATTGGCCTAATTCTGCCCTGCATGCATTGTTTTCCTCTGGACATGTAGGAGAATCTTACAGAATCTTACAGAACTCTGCATGCGGGGTTTCAATGGGGTGTTTGTCCCATTTGATGAAATCTTGTTTTGCAAGTGGACCCCACACCTCACTGCCATAAAGTGCAATTGGTTCAATGACANTGAAATCTTGTTTTGCAAGTGGACCCCACACCTCACTGCCATAAAGTGCAATTGGTTCAATGACACATTCAATTAGTTTTAGCCAAATTTTAATAGGTATTTCAATTTTAATTTGTTTTTTTAATGGCTTAGAATGCCCTGCGTGCTTTCTCTCTCAGTTCATTCACTGCATCATTATGGTGTCCAGTTGAGCTTATTTTTAAACCTAAGTAATTGTAGTGTGTGCAGTACTCTATATATGTTGTACCAATTGAGAACTTTGGTCTAATTCCCTGAGATCCGGCCCAGGTCTGGCAGTACTGCTCTAGCAGGTCCAAGCTCTGCTGTAGGCCATGTGCTGTGGGTAACAGCAGGCATAGGTCGTCTGCGAAGAGTAGGCATTTAATCTCTGAATTGTGGAGACTAACACCAGGGGCTGAGGATTTTTCTAGAATAGTGGCCAATTTGTTGATGTAAATATTGAAGAGAGCAGGGCTCAGATTACAACCCTGGCGAAGGCCCCGCCCCTGGTTAAAGAATTCTGTTCTTTTGCCAATTTTAATGCTGCACCTATTGCCAGTATACATTGATTTAATTATGTCATATGTTTTACCTCCTACACCACTTTCAATAACTTTGTAGAACACATCCTGTATGCCAAATAGAATCAAAAGCTTTTTGGAAGACTATAAAGCAAGCGTATATTTTGGTATTATTTTGGTTTGACATGTTTATCTATTAGGGTGTGTAGGATGTAAATATGATCAGTCGTGCAATGTTTTGATATAAATCCAATTTGGCTTTTACTCAAGACATTGTGCTTATTAAGGAAATGTAGAGCTCTTACATTTATAATACTACAGAAAACCTTCCCCAGGTTACCGTTCACACAAATGTCTCTGTAATTGTTAGGGTCAAATTTGTCTCCATTCTTAAAGATTGGGGTTATGAGTCCTTGATTCCAGATGTCAGGGAAATAACCTACACTCAGGACCAAATTAAACAGTTTTAATATAGCCAATTTAAATTTTGCACTAGTGAGTTTGAGCATCTCATTTAGGATGCCATTCAGGTCCGCATGCTTTTTTATAAAAATTTGAGGGCCAGAAGTTTCTTATAGAGCTCCTGGTCAGTAATTGGGGAGTCCAATGGATTTTGATTGTCCTTTATAGCTTGTTCTAATCCATTCAACTTCTCATGAATTTGGCATTGTTCTGCGTTTGTGTMAATTTGAATGGTGTTGTAAAGTGTTTTAWAATGGGTTGTCCATATGTCATAATTTTGTATCGCTAATTCCTCTTGTTTAGATTTTTTTTAGTTTTCTCCAATTTTGTCAGAATTTGTTTGTGTTTATGGACTCCTCAATTAGTGTCAGCTGCTTGCTGTTGTACTGTGCTTTTTTGGTTCTGAATGTACGTTTATAGAGTTTTAAATTTTCACAGTATTAAAGGCGTAATTCACCATTATTTGGGTCTCTGTGCTTTTGGTTGGATAGTATTCTAAGTTTTTTCCTTATAATTTTAAAATCTGCATCAAACCAGTTGGCATCTGTGGTCTTTTTTCTTTWGTTTTTTATCAATTTCAGTTGTGCTTCTTTTCCTGTATATATAGTTGATGTTTTTTACTGCTAGATTGACGCCTWYTTTACTGTGAGGGAATGTGGTATCCAGAAAGTTATCTAAGAGGGTTTGGACATTTTGGTTACTGGTTGCTTTCTGGTATTCTTCTGTGCTGTTTCTGGTATTCTTCTGTACTGTTTCTGGTATTCTGCTGTGCTGTTTCTGGTATTCTACTGTGCTGTTTTTGGTATTCTACTGTGCTGTTTCTGGTATTCTACTGTGCTGTTTCTGGTACTCTACTGTGCTGTTTCTGGTATTCTACTGTGCTGTTTCTGGTATTCTACTGTACTGTTTCTGGTATCGTTTCTGTGCGGTTTCTGGTATCTTCTTCAACTGTGGTTTTTGGTATTCTACTGTGCTGTTTCTGGTATTCTTCTGTGCTGTTTCTGGTATTCTTCTCTGCTGTTTCTGGTATTCTACTGTGCTGTTTCTGGTATTCTGCTGTGCTGTTTCTGGTATTCTGCTGTGCTGTTTCTGGTATTCTACTGTGCTCTCTCTCATTCTCTCTCTCTGATGGAGTGTTTAGAAAGGCTAGTCTGAAGCCTTCACATGCTACACACACATAGATGGGTAGAAGGTATGGGTTGGTGTATGTGATCTTACTGTGTTCTCTGTCAGCCAGCTCTCTGTCGTTGAGGCCAGGCCTGGAGGAAGAGCGGGGAGGAAGGGGGGCTTCGTCATCACATGGCTCTTCTGAGAGAAAAGTAAACACAGAGAAAATAATACATTACCCATACTGCTTCACTCTGTACACAGCTCACCAAGTAACCCTCAGTTCAAACCAAACACATAAACATACTTTTTGGTAACCTGCGTGTGTGTTGCTCACTAGGCTGCTCAGCTCTGCCCGGATGGCTAACGCTAGCTAGCGCTAATCCTATTCTAACCAAACCCTAGTTCTCTTTCTCTTTCTCTTTCTTTCATCCCACAATCACTTTTGCTTTTATTCCTCCATCTCTTTCTCTTTCTGTAATGAATTTACAGCAGACTGAGAGGCCAGATAACCAGGACTAATACCCACAGACACAAACTGTAACACACAGCTGAATACACACACACATTGAAAAACAAATACATACACAAACACATCCAAAAAGTGTTCAAATTCATATCTTTTTTAAAGGGGCCCCCTCTGTAAGAAATCCAATGAATGCGGGTGTCAGAGAAAATGAAAATGGTGTGTGTGTGTGTGTGTGTGTAAATCGCTGTGCTCATCAATCTTTCTCTGCCTTAATAAGCATGTATTATCATAACCATAGAGACCTAGCCAAAGGTGCCTTAGGGGTCACGTACACATTTGCATACAATCACTTTGGCCATTGTGTGGTGTGTGTGTGCATGTGTGTGTGTGTGCAAAAGGGGTCCAAAACCCTCTCGGAAACATTATATAATTAACCCTTTCATATTCAGTACACACACACATACACACAGCGCGTCCAGGCGCCGCCGCTTTAAGCGGCAATACATTAAGTGGAAATTATATACAGCATGAAATTTTCATGGCAGATGCTGGTGAGTGATTGAGAGGAGAAATGATGGCTGTGTGTGTGTGTGTGTGTGTGTGTGTGTGTGTGTGTGTGTGTGTGTGTGTGTGTGTGTGTGTGTGGCACTACCAACTCCAAACCGCACCACACAACCCATGCCACGACACGCACACACACACACACACCACACACACACACACACACACACACACACACGCATAATGCACTCACTCTCATTCCACACACAATGTCACATTCACTCTTCACTAATAAACACACACTCTCTTTCACTTACACACCAGCGCACACAACACACACACACCACACACACACACACAACACCACACACACACACACACACACACACACACCACACACACACCACACACACACACACACACAACACACACCACACACACACACACACACACAGTGATCTGTGTTCTAGCTGGCAGGGTCAGTCGGAGGGCAACCGTTGTGATGATGTATAGGCTGAGATCGTCTGGGAATGTCCTCGATCTGGAAACACATTCCAACACACGCACACACGCACACACACACACACACACACACACACAGCACACACACACACACACACACACACACACACACACACCACACACACACACACACACCCACACACACATACAACATAACCAAACCCCCAAAGAGAGAGAGAGGAAAAGGGTCTGATGAGACCCAGATGATAGATGCTGTTCTTTTCTCCATTTTCTTTCCACTTCCTTTATCTCTGTCCTGTCCCTCTCCTTTATCTCTTTCCTGTTCCCCCTCCTTTATCTCTGTCCTGTTCCCCTCTCCTTTATCTCTGTCCTGTTCACTCTCCTTTATCTCTGTCCTGTTCCCCTCCTTTATCTCTGTCCGTTCCCCCTCTTTATCTCTGTCCTGTTCCCTCTCCTTTATCTCTGTCATGTTCCCTCTCCTTATCTCTGTCTGTTCATCTCTTTATTTCTGCCTGCTCTATCTCTCCTTTATCTCTGTCCCATTCCCTCTACTTATCTCTGTCCTGTTCCCCTCTCCTTTATCTCTGGCCGTCCCTCTCATTTATCTCTATCCTGCTCTCCTCTCCTTTATCTCTGTCCTGTTCTCCTCTTCTTTATCTCTGTCCTGCTCTCCTCTCCTTTATCTCTGACCTGCTCCCTTTTATCTCTCTTCTCTTCCCCTCTTCTTTATCTCTGACCTGCTCCCCTCTCCTTTATCTCTCTTCTAATCACCTCTCTTTATCTCTGTCCTGTTCCCTCTCCTTTATCTCTGTCCTGTTCCCTCTCTTTATCTCTGGCCTGCTCCCCTCTCCTTTATTCTGCCCTGATCCACTCTCCTTTCTCTTCTGTCTCCCTCTCCTTTATCTTTTTTTCTTTTCACTCTCTTATCTCTGTCCTGCTCCCTCTCCTTTATCTTGTACTGTTCCCTGTCCTTTATCTCTGTCTGCTATCTTTATCTCTCTTCTCTTCCCTCTTCTTTATCTCTGCTGCTCCCTCTCTTTACTCTCTCTTATTTTCCCCTCTCTTCTGTCCTTCATCCTTTATCTCTGTCTTTCACCTCTCCTTTATCTCTGACCTGCTCCCTTTTATCTCTCTTCTAATCACCTCTCCTTTATCTCTGTCCTGTTTCCCTCTCCTTTATCTATGTCATGTTCCCTCTCTTTATCTCTGTCCTGTTCACCTCCTTTATCTCTGCCTTGCTCCATCTCTCCTTTATCTCTGTCCTGTTCCCCTCTCCTGTTATCTTTTTTTCTTTCACCTCTCCTTTATCTCTGTCCTGTCCCCTCTCCTTTATCTCTGTACTTGTTCCCCTCTCCTTTATTCTCTGTCCTTCCTTCCTTTATCTTCTCTTCTATTCCCCTCTCTTTATTCTCTGTCCTGCTCCCTCTCTCTTTATCTCTCTTCTAATCACCTCTCCTTTATCTCTGTCCTGCTCACTCTCCTTATCTCTGTCCTGTTGCCCTCACTTTATCTCTGTACTGTTCCCTCTCCTTTATCTCTGTACTGTTCCCTCTCATTTATCTCTGTCATGCTCTCCTCTCCTTTATCTCTGTCCTGCTCTCCTTCCTTTATCTCTGTCCTGCTCCCCTTTATCTCTCTTCTCTTCCCTCTCTTTATCTCTGTCCTGCTTCCTCTCCGTTATTCTCTTCGAATCCACCCTCCTTATCTCTGTCCTGTTTCATCTCCTTTATCTCCGTCCTGTTCCCCTCTCCTTTATCTCTGTCCTGCTTCCCTCTCCGTTATCTCTCTTCTAATCACCCCTCCTTTATTCTGTCCTGTTCTCATCTTCTTTATCTCTGTCCTGTTCCCTCTCTTTATCTCTGTCCTGCTCTCCTCTCCTTTATCTCTGTCCTGTTTCTCATCTCCTTTATCTCTGTCCTGTTCCCCTCTCTTTTATCTCTGTCCTGCTCTCCTCTCCTTTATCTCTGTCCTGTTCTCATCTCCTTTATCTCTGTCCTGCTCTCCTCTTTTTATCTCTGTCCTGTCTCATCTCCTTTATCTTTGTCCTGTTCCCCTCTCTTTATCTCTGTCCTGCTCTCCTCTCCTTTTATCTCTGTCCTGTTCTCATCTCCTTTATCTCTGTCCTGTTCCCTCTCTTTTATCTCTGTCCTGCTCTCCTTTCCTTTATCTCTGTCCTGTTCTCATCTCCTTTATCTCTGTCCTGCGCTCCTCTCTTTTATCTCTTTCTCTTTAGCTAGAAATGTTTTAGAAATGTGTTTCTTGATAGGCACCCACACACACACAACACACACACACACACACACACACAACACACAACACACACCACACACAACACACAACCAAAAGCACACCACACACACACAACACACACACAACACCACACACATTATTTAGTATCAGTGTGATGCCCTG
>NW_019942593.1:13339-25120 GCF_002910315.2 Salvelinus sp. IW2-2015 | reverse complement strand
TGTGTGAGTGCGTGACCTGCTGTATGTGTGCCCTATTGTTGAAACCCCTTCTTGACCCCTCTGGCACCCCCCACCACACACACACACACACAACACACCACACAATAGACACACACCCCCCTTCTCTCCCGTCCTGCTCTACTACCATTACCAGCTCCACTTTTAGCCTAAACCTCCCTCCCGTCTCCTCCTCCCTTTCCCCCCTCTACTTTTTTACCGAGGAGCTGTGACTATCGGAGGTGAGAGGGGTGGAAAGCAGACAGGGTCGACAAGACAAAAAAACAGGCATCCTCTCTTTTTCCTTCTTCTTCTCTCAGGACATTGTGTGACCGTGTGTTATTGGCTGGTATAATTGTGTATTCTCAGAGGGTGAAAGACAGTAGCCAGCAAACTCTCCACATCTCTCTCTCTCTCTCCTCCTCTCTCTCTCCTCTTCTCTCTCTCTCTCTCTCTCTCTCTCCTCTCTCTCTCTCTCTCTCTCTCTCTCTCTCATTTCTCTCCTCGTCTTCCCTCCTCTCTCTCCCTCTCTCTCCCTCTCTCTCTCTCTCTCCTCTCTCTCTCTCTTCTCTCTCTCCTCTCTCTCTCTCTCTCTCTCTCTCTCTCTCTCTCTCTCTCTCTCTCTCTCTCTCTCTCTCTCCTCTTCTTCCTCTCTCGCTCTCTCTCCCTCTCTCTCTCTCCCATCTCTCTCTCTCTCTCTCTCTCTCTCCTCCTTCTCTCTCTCTCTCCTCTCTCTCTCCTCTCTCTCCTCTCCTCTTCTCTCTCTCTCTCTCATCTTCTCTCCAATTGTGGCTTGTCTTTGTATGAACACATCTATACATCTGAAAAGGCCCCCAGACACAACACACACACACACCACACACACACACACACACACACACACACACACACACACACACATCCTCTCTCCCCGTCTTTCTCCCTACCCCCTCTCGTTTACCCTCCTCCTCCTCCCTCTATCTGTGTGAAGGAGGATGAATTAGAATACGTCGCTGCACCAAAAATGTCATTTCTGACAGTCTATGCTTCCTGGGTGACAGGACAATATTCATCCCACTGTCACAGGACATATTAATAAAACATCAGGACCGGGAGCAGCCTGTGTGTGCGCGTGCGTGTGTGTGTGCGTGTGCGTGGACTCTGCGGCAGCGACTTTAAACCTTCAACTTAATCGCTACCAGGAGTAGCACAGACCAAACTTTTACAACCCCCCTCCCCACGCACACACAACTCCCGCCCCCACATGCCCCCAAACCGCAAACACACACACCCGTGGCGGGTTAAACTGTGGTCCGTGTGTGAGTTTCTTCATCCCGATGGGACCCTCTTTGATGTGGGCCGGATTGAACATTAAAGCGAGCTACTGAGGTAGGACTTGGCCCTAACCACAGATCTAGGATCAGATTACTCTACCCTCGTCCCTTTAGGGGGATGGAAACACATCTGATCCTGGACCAGTGGTTAGGACAAAGTTGAGGACTACTTTACCCACAGGCGGCCAATGGTGGAATTGAATCTCACATTCCATAAAATGGCCGAATGATGATAAAGTCATATTGGAAAGGGGACAAAAGGAAAACGGAGAAAGATGTGGAGAGGGAGAGAGAGATATAGAAAGAGAGACAGCGACAAATGAGAATATTAGACATATAGAGAGGGGGAGGGGGTAGACATATGGACATATTGAGTCTCTCTCTCTGTTTTCGTTAGAGCAGGGATCTCTGTTTGTGTGTGTTTGTGAGCTGCTTAATGACCTGCTCTGAGACCACTCTCTCTCTCCCTGAGGAACCTTAACGACCATGTCATTATGTCTCCAGTGAAGGACTCAGTCCAAACTGGACACGCGGCAGGCTCAAAATGGCTGGATTCATTAAGCAGGCTGAAGACACAGTCAGGTCTAATTTGGATCCTCAGGGCAGTGATTCTCCTCATTAGAGAAAAACAGGAAAAATATTCCCTGCTTTATTTCTCTTATTTATCCTAAATCACCAAAATACACGGAAAAAAATCCCCAACAAAATTATAGCTGTTTCGTGGACTGGCATTAAAAATTAAGAAAAAGCTATATTATAAAATATTTTGGTTATTATATATTTTATGATATATTAGTATATTAAGATTGTTTATGATATTAGTATTTGAAGTGCCTGTTCCTTTCCTAGTTTAAGAATAGGTCTGATGTATTTTAATCATAAGCTCTTCTCTGTCTCCCCTTGTTATGTTCAGTTCAGTATGAGTGTGACGCTGATTACTCCATACACCCCTATCGGGTTCCGCCTGTGTGTGTGTGTGTGTGTGTGTGTGAATGCTTGTGGTGTTGTGTGTTGGTATGTTGTGTTGGTTTGTGTGTGTTGTTGTGTGTTAGTGTTGTGTGTTGTGTGTGTGTGTAGTGTCGTTACTTTTTTGGTGGCCGCTCGTGGCTGCTGTGACTGTCACAGTTCCTGCGCCGCAGTGGGTTTCTGGTTGGGCCTCGTGTATTGCTATCGTTGTGTGTTGTGTGATGTGTGTGTATGTGTTGTTGTATGACTGGTTCTTTGAAGACACAAACACCGTGGCCTCCCATTCATCAAGCCAGTGTTAATTACTCCCCCAGGGAGATAACCTTCTCTGGACTCCACGTGGATGGGCTCTCTCTCTCTCTCTCTCTCTCCTTCTCTCTCCTCCCTCTCTCGTCTACCTTTCTTATCTCTCTGCTCTCTCTCGTCTCTCTACTCTCTCTCTTCTCTCGACGTCCTCTTCTCGTCCGGTCCCGGGCTCGGTCTCGAGTCGCATCGCCTTGGGTCCGTCTGGCTGACGGCCGTCTGCTCGGCGGCGGGTCGGCCGGGTCCGGAGGGCATCGCGATCGACTAGGCCACTGGGCCGGTTCTAGGCTGGTATGTGCGGCGCTTCGACCCCATGGTTGCCGAATCCCTCGGCGGTCTCCCCGGCTCCTGGTCACGCGTCTCGCCCTACGTCCACCTCGTACGTGTCCCGGGCAGCTCTCGCTCTGCCTGCTTCCCTCGCGTCTCCTTCGTTCTCACTCTCTACCTTTCTATATCCCTCCTCTTCTCTCCTGTTATTCTACCTCCTCTCTCTCTACCTTTCCCCCTGGATTTCAGAGTATTTAACAGGTATTTAAATCTACCCCAGATGTGTTAATGCAGCATGTCTACAATACTAAACATCAACCGAGAGACTGGGCCTAGCTCCTGAAAGACTATAAGCCTGGGAAGCCTACAGAGCACCAACACACACACGCACACACACACACACACACACAACACACACACACACACACACACACACCACCCACACACAACACACACACACACACACACACACACACACACACACACACACACACACACACACACACACACACACACACAACACACATGCTGAAGTCATTCCTCTGCGCTGGCGATTGTATTTTAAATTAGCCTGCTAAAGGTTGAGGACATCTGAGGAAAAAAATAAGAGGTTCTGATGGAAGACAGAAATAAAATGGCGTGGATACTTGGACTGACTGTCCTGCTCTCTCCTACTCACACTGAAATACCCCCTCGCCCATAAACGCCTATTCTCCTATTCATCATCTGAAACCAAGCCAGAAGCCTCGTCACCACCGCACAGCCTGTAGTGTCAGCATCAATACTTAGTCAAACAGGAAGAACAAGCAAACAGAAAGACAAAGGCAAACTAACTTCTGTATAAAATTCTTGTATCAGCACTGGTATTAATCGCCTTTGTTGTTGTCAATTATGACAAGCCCTCAAGTTTCATTTCAATGTTGTGGCCCAGGCACTGTGTCGAGGCAAGCAGAAACACCTACTGTTCTCCCTAGCGACTGTAACATAATATGAATAAACATGGCTGAGATTAAAGCTCCAACATCTTGCTGAAACAACACTATTTATCCATTATTTGGTGTTTGGAGTTTAATTTCAGCCCTAGAGTGTTGGGGATGTGTGTGGTGTGTGTGTGTGTGTGTTGTGTGTGTGTGTGTGGTGTGTGTGTGTGTGTGTGTGTGTGTTGTGTGTGTGTGTGTGTGTGTGGTGTTGTGTGTGTGTGTGTGTGCGTGCGTGCGTGCGTGCGTGCGGTTGCGTGCGTGCGTGCGTCTCTGTGTGCATGCGTGCGTGTGTGTGTGTGTGTGTGTGGTGGTATTACTGATTTTTAATAACAAAAATAAAATGTTTAAAAGAGAGACATCTTCAAAAGGTTCTAAAAAAAACTCCCCCCCACACACACACACACCAGAGACACACACACACACACACACACACACACACACACACACACACACACACACACACACACACACACACAACACACAACACACACACACACAACACACACACACACAACCAGACACACACATCTCTCTCTCTCCACAACACACCACCACACACACACACAACACACACACACACACACACACACACACACACACACACCAACAACACACACACACAACACACACACACCCACACACACACACACACACACACCAAACACACACAACACCACAACAACAGACACACACATCTCTCTCTCTCTCACACACACACACACACACACACACACACACACACACACACACACACACACACACACACACACACACACACACACCACACACACCACCACACACACACACACATCACACCATGATCTACACTACGTTTCTGCAACCTGCGGCTTGGTGCTGAAATGACAAACCACCATCATACAGAGGCAACACCAGAGAGATACAAAGCAACACAGAGAGGATACAGAGGCAACACAGAGAGGATACAGAGTCAACCACAGAGACGGATCAGACAGAGTCACACACAGAGAGGATACACGAGTCAACACAGAGAGGTATACAGAGGCAACACAGAGAGGATACAAAGCAACACAGAGAGGATATCAGAGTCAACACAGAGAGGAGTACAGAGAGATACAAAGGTACAGCAGAGAGGGATACACGAGGCATGAACACAGAGAGAGTACAGAGTCAACCACGAGGAGGAGGTATTTACCAAGGGTCAAACACGAGAGAGATACAGGGAGTCCATTACACAAGTAAGAGGATGACAGAGTCAACACAAGATGCAGAGATTACCAGGAGTACCAGCACAGTAGGAGAGATAACATGAGTCACACCAAGAGAAGGATACAAGAGCAAACCAGAGAAGGATGCAAACGGCCGACAGCAGAGAGGAAGCAGAGTGCACCCACACAGAGAGATACCAAAGAGCAACGAACATCGAGGAGGAGAATAGCAGAAGGCAACAAACTAGGGATGAATGAGACAGAGCAAACACAGGAGCGATACAGAGGCAACATGAGGGAGCAGAGTCAGAGGCGAGAACACAGGAGGATAACAGCAGAAGCCACAGAGGAAATCGACAGAGAGCAGCGAACAGAGGCCAGACACAGGAGAGCGACTCAGCAGCGGCAACCACCAGAGAGGCAATTCCAGAGGGCAACATAGGGAAAGGATACAGAAGTGAAACACAGCAAGGGGGGAGGATACAGAGAGCACACAGAGAGATACAGAGAAAACACAAGGGGAGGAAGCAGAGGCAGACAACGAGAGATACAGAGCAACACAGAGAGGATACAGAGCAACATCAGAGAGGATAACAGAGTCAACACAGAAAGAGGATTACAGAGGCAAACACAGAGAGGGATAACAGAGGCACCACAGAGAGGTAAACTAGAAGGCGAGACAAGGAGAGGGAACCAGAGGGCAAACAATCTATATGATTACTCCTGGACTTTAAACAGATGGTCCTTCTTTTCCTCTCCCTCTATCTTCGTCATACACTTTCCATCTCGTCCAGATAAACTTAGTGTCAGCTCTGGAGTATACCATCTTGGCCTAACAGGCCATGTGTGATCCACACAGGCACAGGCGACAACACAGCACATCACACAGTGACGACGACCACGCCACGATCACCGAGGGGCATGCAGCCAAGGGGGGCGGGTCGCGGGGGGCACGACACAACACACGGACAACCGGGGGAGGGGCGCGCACACACGACACAACAGCACAGGCGGGGGCACAGCGACACACACACGACAGGGACAAACAGGCAACCACACAGCGACCACAGGCACCACACACACACACACTTCAAATGCCGGCAGCTTGATGTGTGATCTCGTCCCCCCCCCCTCTCTTCCGCGGCCACTTCTCGCCCCTTCCGTCCCCCCTCTCTGCCTGCCACTAAATTCTCGCCGCCTTCCCGCCCTCGGTCTCATCTCTCGCCGGGCCGTCTCTCGTCTCTCTCTCGTCCCGCCTCTCACTCGGTCGGTCCCTAGTCGGGTTCTCTACTCCCCCCTCTCGTCTCTCCCGTTCGCGCGCCCGTCTCTCTCGCCACCTCCTCTCGTCCCCCCCTCTCTCCACTGTCTCTCTCTCTCGCTCCTCTGTCTCTCTCTCTCTCTCGTGCTTCGTGTCTCTCGTCTCTCTCTCTCTCTCTCTCTCATCTCTCTCTTCCGCTCTCTCGTCTCGTCTCTTCCCGCTCTCTCACGTCGTGTCCTCTCTGCTCTCGTGGGAATCTCCACACACACACACAGCACCTACAACACTACGAAAGTGTGCGTGTGTGTGAGATCTACCTGTCACATCTAACCATCTATCTGGTGCTGGACTGCTACACCAGAGAGAGAGAGAGACCAGTGAAACATAATACTGATTAAACACAAGACACAGAAGACACACAAAGAAACACACACACACACACGCACATACAGTACATGCCCAAATGCATCCTCTCATAGACACGTATACATAGAGACATACACAAAGACATTCAAAGAGATGGGCACACAAGCCCTCACAGGAAACCAGGTTATCTATTTAGCTCATCACTGGTGTTATCTCTTGGTTTCTAGGGAATTAAACCTGAGAGGAAAGGACATTCTGAGAACACTACAAAATGGAGGACAGACTGTCTGCCCGCCTGCTGAAAATAGGCCTATGATGGTCAGTATCCAAATGGATAATGCTTTACCGGATTCTTATCTAACAGTCTTCTGCTACTGTCTAATACAAGTGTATAAAACAGACATGTCTACTTTAAAAGCCATGACAAATCTATTCTGCTGTATTGTAATCCTAGACCAGAGGTCTGAGAGCTGAAAGCTTATGACTATATAGTAATAGGCATCGTGTTCAGAATTAGATTGAGGCGATTCCAGGAAAAAAATGTATCTCTCTGTTTTGTGTAATTATTTTTGATAACATGAGAACATTGGTAGAATGCTACAAAATATTTGAACGAATTGAATACGAATGTATGTTCCAGAATCTGCTTCTGGATAATCAGGCATTACAAAAGTTATTATAGTAGGTTTGTGTAGAAGCCTTGGTCATTATTACAGAAGCAGAAGCATTGATATCATGCTTTTTCTGTCTATGTTTGTTGTTCATTTGTGGAACATTCCTTAGTTCAGTAGGCTTCCACTAGGGGGTTCTAGTTGTGGCTGTGCTATTTAGCCAAAAGAACAGGATGAAAAAGACAGAGAAGAAAATAAAAATATCTAAGAAGCCCAAARTAATTAGGGTTGCCCCTATTACAGGCAAAATCATCTCAAAAATAAAATACACACACACACACATTTTCTGTCCCCTAAGGCAACTGCCAAGAGATGGTATTTGTAGACGGGTACAAATGGTAGGCTTGGCTTTTGTCCGACTTCAGGGAAACATGCAAAAAAAAATCCCATTTCATTGCAGGCTTATACAACGTAATATGGAAGCTCACAGCCACTGATATACACAGACAGAAAGACCAGACATATGCTTGAAATCAATCACATTATACAGTCAGAGGGAGAGAAAGAGAGAGAGAGAGAGAGAGAGAGAGAGAGAGAGAGAGAGAGAGAGAGAGAGAGAGAGAGAGAGAGAGAGAGAGAGAGAGAGCTCTCTGTTCGTGTTTCCTCTGATTCCTTTCCACTCACGTTCCTTATTTTATTCTGCCCTTCCCTTCCCTCTCCTCTCTTCCTCTCTCTCTCTTCCTCCACCCCTTCCTCTCTCCACCAGTGTCTGTTTTAGATTTGAGCGTGTGGTAAACTCATATCTCTTCCTTATCTGTGATGGCCGGCACAAGACTAGACCCTACATGCTGTGTTACTCTGCCTGTCCAAAACATACTGCTTTATACGCTTATTSACAATGGCCTACATTCAAAATGACAATCTTGTACATGGACAGTGAAATACAAAATCATCTTTCCAGGCTACAAATATCTTCAAAATGATAATCTACCACGTAGGTAAAAAAAAATAATGCTATTAAAAAATCACGTTACAAATCTATTCAAAATGACAATGTAATCCAATAAAATAAAAACCTGACAAAGCATTTCTAAGAATACATTTTAGTGTCTCATTAAATGTTGAATTAAATTCCCTTTCTGAAAACTCATTTAATGTTCTTATTCAAAATACCAATCTTTGAATTGCGCTCTTATTTGAAGGAATTATGTTTTAGTGTCACATGAAATGTTAAATGAAATCCTGTTCTGAGCAAAACAAATTCCTTAACGGTTTGAAATGAAATCCTGTTCTGAGCGACACAAAAACCGTAACGTTTGAAATGAAATCCTGTTCTGAGCGACACAAAATCCGTAAATGTTTGAAATGAAAAAAGAAAAGTCAACTATCACATTTAAAAACCAATCAGATTGTACCGGCAGCTGGGTTCCCTATAGGGTCATCCTACTTCCCTACACTAATTGTAAGCGTCTATTGATTGTGTTTAAACAAAGTTGTTAAAAATACATTTTTTAAAGGGGGACAGGGAGGGAATATGTTACAATATGAGGAGAAAGGATCAATATGTAAATGAGCTGTGTTATTGATTGTAAATTACCTTTCAATTAGAGGAAACAGTGGGACTTTTAACTGGGCAATTAGCCTATCAAGGGAGTAGGATGAGGGGGTTTATTGATACACTCTAGCAGCGGTGGCTGTTTAACCATCGATTTGGTCATTTGTGATGCCATTGGTATGCAGCAGGCTCTGACACACACACACACACCTGTCTCAGTAGACGGACACTGAACCTTTATCCTGGGAAAGTCAGAGAAGCAGCATCTACGAAAGTGTGTGTGTGTGTGTGTGTGTGTCCATGTGGATCCCTTTAGACCTAATCAGGTAACACGTTTTGTTTTGGGAGCTCATTGGATGAAATCTTTATCTGTCGTATCGATCAGTTAGTAACAGTGTAACAGTCTTACACACACACACACACACACACACACACACACACACACACACACACACACACACACACACACACACACACACACACACACACACACACACACACACACACACACACACACACACACACACACACACACACACACACACGCTCATCAAGCCCAGGACCCAGTAGATCACTTAACAGTTAATCATTGGCAGCTTAAGACAGTAGGGCTACAGAGACAAGCCTCCTCGTCTAACCCTGACCACCTCTATTACTGGGGATTGGGATGACTTTAGAAGATAGACAGACAGCAAAGACACAGGTGTGTGTGTGTGTGTGAGTGCGTGTGTGCACGCATGTGTGTCTATAAGAGGAGATTACAAGGGATTGGACCTAGTTTATCACACCTTTGGAGGTGCGAGGGGAGAGAATATGTATATGTTCCTGTCAATACATGTAAATATATAGAGAATGCCAGCGATGCTGGTTTATAATGTCAATCAAATGTTGAAAAGAGTGAATTCATTTATTGTTGCTTTTGAAATGTGAACGTGTTATTGTTTTCCCTGTCTTGCACCCATCTTTATTTAAAGGGAAAGTTCAGCCATTTAAAATGTTATAGTGTTTTTGTGCATCTCTGAGTGATGTTCTATCGATCCCCTGGGTCATTTCATGTTTTCATGTGTATCTGAGTTATTGGGGTTGAAGCAGGCAGAAATCCAGCCAGTATGACGTAGCACCGTGATAAAGTCTCTCTCACTACATAGGAAGTTACATTGGAATACGACTTTTAGACGGTGAAAACGTCTATTCTACATGTCAGATTTCAATACTGGCCGATGTCATAACTCGGGAGGATGTCTTCTCTCAAATGAGCCGTTGATCATATTTTGCGATATTCCTACCTTGAGAAATGTGTAATTTAAAGGAGGGTCTAGCACATTTGTCCTATTTGTCTGCCTCTTTAGTCCAGGGTGCATTGCATGGTGCCGTTGCCAGAGATATTATAGAAAGGAGATAGGAATCCAATGAATGAAGGAACGTATAACGCCCCACCCAACAGACTTTCGACCAATCGCGTTCACGTTGTCATGCTGCGTCACGTGGTTGCTAAGCTAATCGCAATCCCTTGTCAAAGTCAGTGTATATGTTGAGAAACGTGCCTATTTTTCTCGAAAGTACCTAATGTCACGATTCCAAAGCTAGACGATACTACAGAGAGCAAGTTAATTATCTCACATCTTAGAAAAGATTTGTAATGTTGTACTTCTTCTTGAGGAAATACGTTCTAATGCTGGGTTTTAAGCTAGCGGCCAATATACTCCCATTCACTCCTTGAAGGACAGCGCTCCTTGTCCCAGAATTGCCCAGAATGCACCGCGCGGCCCATTGACGTACCATCTCCTCAAAAGTATATCTGCCGTTGCGAATGTAAGACTCTGTGAGGCACATCCATCTGCAATTTGAACATGGTGAGATTGTAGACTACTAAATTGATAGTGCAGATTGTTTAGGCGAATTTACACCTAACTAGCTACGTTACACGCTGATATTGTCTTTGGTATTATTGTGTGTATCTATGTTTGCTAGCTACCTTGCTAGTTAGCTAGCCAGCCAGCCCATAGAGAGAGCATTCTATTGTGGATTTTGTAGTCGACTAGAGCTGCAACAGATTTCCACAACGATTTTCCGTGTTGCTACCAACCTTATTATAACGCCAAAATGAAACATTTGTTCACCAAAAATATTGTTCTCACATATCAGTGTTATTTAACACAACAAAATGAAGGAATTAGTGGTTTTGGGTGGATTTCTCCTTTAAGTGAAGTGTCAGCAAGTATAGACTGGTGTATCAATCTATTACAATTTACCATCAAATACATCTCTCTCTCTCTCCTTCTCCACATGTCTTTAATGCAGGTGTACTTGTGTGTGTGTATGTGTGGCGGCAGCAGGTGGCAGCTGCCAGTCTTAAGAGTTATCCCTCCCAACACATACAAACACCTCGTAAGCCAGCTCTGTCTGAGCTCAGACTCTCTTGGATTAATCTCTACGTCTTTCCGCTCAAATGACACGTGTGTGTGTGTGTGCTTGTGTACAGTACAGTACATTAGTTCTCAATTAATTAAGGTTAATCTGTCCATGATTTTGCCTTTTAATGATAATTGAGCAGGCTGTTTATTTGATTATTGGTAAATTAAAGCTAATTAGGGAGAATCATCTGAATATTTCTCCCACTGTTCTTCCTGTTCCGACCTTTCACTCACATTTGACCTCCCTTATCCCCTCTCAGTCTGCATATCTCTATAATAAGTGTGTGTGTGTGTGTTCGCATGGGGTTACTCTGGAAGAAGGAAGAAGTCCCTCTCACCTCCCTCTCTCCTCAAAAGCCTTGGAGATTCCCGCCACCAAAAATCAATGTGTGTGTGTGTGTGTGTGTGTGGACGTTCCGAGTGTCTCTCAAGGTTTTGTAAGACAAATCTCTCTTGCGCTGCACAGCTTTAGTGCTATTGAACCAGGATTCGATCACTGGCCACAGTGAATAATGCAACACACACTTCTGCTCACTTAGCAGGGCCCCACAGCACCAGAGTGTA
>NW_019942593.1:0-10528 GCF_002910315.2 Salvelinus sp. IW2-2015 | reverse complement strand
CTGAAAAGTAACCGCTATAATTGCTAAACCGCCCCATCGCTCCAAAAAAAGAAGGGAGGGAGAATAAGAGATAAAAAGAGAGAGAAAACCCTAATGGCTTAAAGTAGTCTCAGTGTCATCACATCGCAATGCAGGGAGGAGAGGAGGGAGGAGAGGAGAAAGAGGAGGGAGGAGAGGAGAAAGAGCTAGCCATAGTAAAAACATAAGGATGATTATGCTCAGAGTTTAGTCAAACAAATGCATAAACTGAGGCTGCATGTTTTGTTTAGCTACAATAAGGCAATAAACTATATACATATGCACACACTCATGCACAAACGCACACATACACACACACTGCCTCAGTGTGTGTCCATTAGGGCCTTGCCTGGCCTACAGCTGCTATATGTAAATGGTTAGCAAGGCTACACTAATCTGAACAAGACTACAAACCTCCCGGAGCCTTATCACTCAGAAAACAAAACAAAAGAGACACACACACACACACACACACGCACACACACTCACACACACAGAGAGAGAAGCATTTAAAGTGTTGTTCAGCCCCCTGAGTCAGTGAGGTCTTTTGTTTAAAGGGGGGACTCAAACAAAGGCGGCCTTCTCCCCCACTTTAATGTACAGGGGGGAGAGGAGAGGGGGACTGAGGGAGGGAGGGGAGGATGACAGACACAACTCAGAAATAATTACCTCCATAAGATCCCATCTCCTTTTCTTTTTCTGAGAGACGGAAGGAAGATTAAAAAAACGGAAGACAAAAAGTGTCTGATGGTTGGAGAAAGTTAATTTCTTTTCTGCTTGTCTGATGGATGGAGACGGCTTGTTTCGTTCTGCTTTTGTGGATTTGTTGTGAGAGAACACAGTCTTTCTTATTTCTCTTTGTCTTCCATGAGATGGATGGAAAAAAAACGGTTTTTCGTTCTGCTTGGTCTCTGATTGGGATGGAGACGGTATGTTTCGTCTGCTGTCTGATGGATGGGAACGTTGTTTCGTTCCTGCTTGGTCTGTGGATTGAGAACGTTTGCATTCTGATGATGTGAGACTGTTTTGTTTCTGCTTGTTCTGATGGATGGAGGAACAGATTTTCGTTCTGCTGGTCTGATGTTGAAGAACGGTTTGTTTCTTTCTGCTTGTGTGTTGTTGGAGAACAGTCTTTTCGTTCTCTCTGCTTGGTCTGATTGTTGAAGAACGGTTGTTTCGTTTCTGCTTGGTCTGATGAGGAGACCGGTTGTTTCGTTCTGCTTGGTCTGATGAATGAGAGAACGGTTGTTTCTTTCTGCTTTTGTGTGATTGTTGGAGAACGGGTTGTTTCTTTTGCTTGGTCTGATTGTTTGAAGAACGGTTGTTTCGTTTTGCTTGTCTGATGAATGGGAGAACGGTTGTTTCTTTTCTGTTTTGTGTGATTGTTGAGACGGTTGTGTTTCTTTTCTGCTTGGTCTGGTTTGCCCCCTCTTGGGTTGTGCCGTGGCGGATATCTTTGTGGGCTATACTCGGCTTGTGTCAGGAATGGTAGTAGTTGGTGGTTGAAGATATCGCTCTAGTGGTGTGGGGGCTGTGCTTTGGCAAAGTGGAGTGGGAGGTCATATCCTGCCTGTTTGGAACCTGTCCGGGGGTATCATCGGAGTGGGGCCACAGTGTCTCCTGACCCTCCTGTTCAGCTTCAGTAATCTATGCTGCAGTAGTTTAATGTGTCGGAGGGCTAGGGTCAGTCTGTTATATCTGGAGTATTTCTCCTGTCCTGTGTGAATTTAAGTTTGCTCTCTCTAATTCTCTCTTCTTTCTTTTCTTTCTTTCTTTCTTTCTCCTTCTCGCGAGGACCTGAGCCTAGGACCATGCCTCAGGACTACCTGGCATGATGACTCCTCTTGTTGTCCCAGTCCCACCTGGTCCGTGCGCTGCTGCCAGTTTCAACTGTTCTGCCTGCAGCTATGGAACCCTGACTGTTCACCGGACGTGCTCCCTGTCCCAGACTGCTGTTTTTCAACTCTCTAGAGACAGCAGGAGCGGTAGAGATACTCTCAATGATCGGCTATGAGAAAGCCAACTGACATTATCCTGAGGTTCTGACTTGTTGCACCCTCGACAACTACTGTGATTATTATTATTTGACCATGCTAGTCATTTATGAAATTTGAAATCCTTGGCCATGTTCTATTATAATCTCCACCCGGCCAGCCAGAAGAGGACTGGCCACCTCATAGCCTGGTTCTTCTCTAGGTTTCTTCCTAGGTTTTGGCCTTTCTAGGGAGTTTGTCCCTAGCCACCGTGCTTCTAACACCCTGCATTGCTTGCTGTTGGGGTTTTAGGCTGGTTTCTGTACAGCACTTGATATATCATGCTGATGTAAGAAGGGCTATATAATACATTATTTGATTTGATGGATGGAGAACGTTCTTTTTCTTTCTGGTCCATAGGGCTGGTTCATAGGGCTGTCCATAGGGCTGGTTATAGGCTGGTGCATAGGGCTGGTTCATAGGGCTGTGGTTCATAGGGCTGGTCCATAGGGCTGGTTTCATAGTGGCTGGTCCATAGGCTGGTTCATAGGGCTGGTCCATAGGGCTCTGGTGTAGGGCGTCATAGGGCTGGTGTTCAGTAGGGCTGGGTTTATAGGGCTGGTCCATAGGGCTGGTTCATAGGGCCTGGTCCATAGGCTGGTCATAGGGGCTGGATTCATAGGGCTGGTTCATAGGGCTGTGTCCATAGGCTGGCTAGGGTGGTTCATAGGGCTGGTCCATAGGGCTGGTCCATAGGGCTGGTTCAATAGGGCTGGTCCATAGGGCTGGTCATAGGGCTGGTTCATAGGCTGGTCCATAGGTGAGTCCAGATCGTTCAAGGGCTGGTCCATAGGATTGTAGGGTAAGTGCTGGTTTCATAGCGTGCTCGGTGGCTGATGACGAGCGCTGAGGCTTCATAGGGCTTTACCATAGGTGCTGGTTCATAGGGCTTGGTCCATAGGGCTGGTCATAGGGCTGGTGCATAGGGCTGGTTCATAGGGCTGCGTCCATAGGGCTGGTTCATAGGGCGCTTCATAGGGCTGGTCTAGGCTGGTCATAGGCTGTTCATAGGGCTGGTCATAGGGCTGGTTCATAGGGCTGGTCCATAGGGCTGGTTCATACGGGCTGGTTCATAGGGCTGGTCCATAGGGCTGGTTCATAGGCTGGTTCATAGGGCTGGTCCATAGGACTGGTTCATAGGGCTGGTTCATAGGGCTGGTTCATAGGGCTTGGTCCATAGGGCTGGTTCATAGGGCTGGTTCATAGGGCTGGTCCATAGGGCTGGTTCATAGGGCTGGTCATAGGGCTGGTTCATAGGGCTGGTCATAGGGCTGGTTCATAGGGCTGGTTAATAGGCTGTTCCATAGGGCTGGTCGCATAGGGCTGGTCATAGGGCCCCCTGGTTCTAGAGGCTGGGTCCCCATAGGGCTGGTCATAGGGCTGGTCCATTAGCGGCTAGGGCTTCATAGGGCTAGGCTGCTCATAGGACTGGTTCATCAGGGGCTGGTCCATAGGGCTGGTCCATAGGGCTGGTCATAGGGCTGGTCCATAGGGCTGGTTCATAGGGCTGGTCTAGGGCTGGTCCATAGGGCTGGTCCATAGGGCTGGTTCATAGGGCTGGTCATAGGCTGGTCCATAGGGTCTGGTCCATAGGGCTGGTCCATAGGGCTGGTTCATAGGGCTGGTCCATAGGGCTGGTTCATAGGGCTGGTCCATAGGGCTGGCGTGTCAATAGGGCTGGTCATAGGGCTGGTTCATTCAGGGCTGGTCCATAGGGCTGGTCATAGGCTGGTTAATAGGGCTGTTCCATAGGGCTGGTCCATAGGGCTGGTCCATAGGGCTGGTTCATAGGGCTGGTCCATTAGGCTGGTTTCAATAGGGGTCCTGGGCGGTCCATAGGGCTGGTCCATAGGGCTGGTTCATAGGCTGGTTCATAGGGCTGGTCCATAGGGCTGGTCCATAGGGCTGGTCATAGGGACTGGTTCATAGGGCTGGTTATGGGGTTCCATAGGGCTGGTCCATAGGGCTGGTCCCATAGGGCTGGCATACTGGTCCATAGGCTGGTTCATAGGGCTGGTCCATAGGGCTGGTCCATAGGCTGGTGGCTGGTCATAGGCTGGTTCATAGGGCTGGTCTGGTTCCATAGGCTGGTCCATAGGCTGGTCATAGGGGCTTGTTCTATAGGGCTGGTCCATAGGTGCTGTTCCATAGGCTGGGTCCATAGGGCTGGTTCATAGGCGGTCCATAGGGCTGGTCCATAGGGCTGGTCCATAGGGCTGGTTCATAGGGCTGGTCCATAGGGCTGGTTCATAGGGAGAATAACAGACTAATGGAGCAGCACTACACAGACAGAAACACTCTCAGAAGCAACTACTGCACATTCAATCCTTTTCTCTTCAGATTCTTCGTCTCTTATCGTTTAACACTACATTTCATGTTTTTTTCCTTCAATAACATAACAGTGTGTCTGTCACTGTTTCCAACACAAACATTATCTATCAGCCATTAGTTTCATCTTAAAACTGAGGATGATGGAAAAACGTGACTGAGAACCAGTCCATTTGTACCGCATGTACTTGAATGTGCATCTATGTTAATGTTCTCATAGCAGCTCTATTCACCATCTAACTCTGTTATACAAACACGGGGGGAAAACAAGAATCTAATTTGGACTAACAACTTTTGTCCGAAGTTCAAAGCCAGACAACAAAATGGCTGAACTCTCTGTGCCATGTTGTGGAGGAATTCATTCTCCCTGTCTGGGATCTGAACTGGCATTCTCTATCAAGTCAATTTCCTTCAACTCTGCTGATTCTCCATAGAGTAGGAGGATTCATAAACACATAAACACACATGAAGGACGTGCACACACACACTCTGTCGCGCACACACATGGGTACAAAACATGGGCGGTGAG
Source organism: Salvelinus sp. IW2-2015 (assembly GCF_002910315.2). NCBI lineage: Eukaryota > Metazoa > Chordata > Actinopteri > Salmoniformes > Salmonidae > Salvelinus > Salvelinus sp. IW2-2015. The sequence continues at coordinate 5,620 of NW_019942593.1, read as the reverse complement.
TGTTTTTGTTTCACATTTTTATGGGGAAACCATTTTAACAAGCTCAAGTGTGTGTAAAAAGCTGCGTTGGCCGGCTCTTAGATTACATTGATTTACAAATGGGGGAACTCCACTTAAAACTCATGTTTAACCACATCACACTCACATGCTCACTCACACGCTCACAAACACGCACACACACTTAGCTCTATGGTGTTTACCTAGAGTAAATGATGAGACAACTGGGGAATGACATGGGGAGTTACCGTCACCTAGGGAAACCTGGCAGAGAGAGATTCTCAGACACACCCACACGAAGCGAGACATGTTGATTGCTACACTGCTAACTTACTGAGAAGTCACAGGGAAAGGGGTGGGAGAGAGTGAGATAAATACTATTTTCTCGTTTACAGTGACTCTAGTCCACCTTTCCTAGCCCCACATACAGATAGAACAACTCCTAATAATTAGACAATAWAACCAGCATCAAACCTATATCATGAAATCCACTCACAGGTATAGTCCTGAGCAATAGCAAGCTGTTATTCCCAGTGTGCCAGAGTTCTGCTTTAACAGAAAGACACCTCTCAGCACTTCAGTAAATATGGTTCATAGCAACCAGTAGCTAACCAATAGAAACTGTACAGCAGCAGAAAACAAATGCTAAACACACATGTACATAAGCATCCACATGAACTTAGTCTGTTCCCGTTAGGCAATTATACAATCAAATCTGCTCCATTGCAAAGAAAGTTCAGATATTCTGGAATAAATATCCACACTTCTCTCCAACTGTCTCCTTTACACTGTAAAAGGAAACAGGTAAATATGTTTTACTAGGGACTTGGTGAAATAATACTACTGTTCCCAAAGAAATGATGCAGTATGGGAAAAAGCAGGGCATCCAAGAACGTGCCCAGCAGGGTCAACTCAAACCCTACACTTCCTCCTCATTGGAAATGCACTATGTGGCATACAACTGGGGGTATATAATCGCACCCCCCCCCCAAAAAAACAAAAAAAACAAAAAAAACAGTGGAACATTTGAAAAAAATATTTGCATAGTTAGTTGTGGAGGAGACCGAAATGGACAGGAGCAAACACTGAATGGAGAAAAAAAGTGAGTGTGTGTGAGTGAGTGTATGTGAGTGTGTGTGTGTGAGACAGAATACACTTTTAGGGAGAATAGGGGTGGGTGTGTGTTAAAAGGCACAGTAATGATTTATCTATCCTGGCTTGTCTTGTGGACCCAAATCCCAAACCTCTCTGAATCACCTGAGCCCCCCCCTTCTAATTAAAACCAAACATATAGATGGCCTACTTCTCTCTCAATATGGCAGCTCTCTCTTCTTTTCTCCATACGGTCAAGGCTGTGTGTGTGTGTGTGTGTGTGTGTGTGTGTGTGTGGTGTGTGTGTGGTGTGTGTGTGTGTGTGTGCTGTGTGTGTGTGTGTGTGTGTGTGTTGGTGGTGTGTGTGTGTGTGTGTGTGTATGCTGTGTGTGTGTGTGTGTGTTTGTGGTGTGTGTGTGGTGGGGTTGTTTGTGAGGTGGAGAGAGGCTGCTTCAACTGTGTGTTACAGTACTTGGACATCATCTGGTTTGCCGGGTCCATATACATAAACAAGGAACTTTGGGGAGCACAGAGATTATGTCTAACACAGCACACACCACACTTCTAAGAAGTGCACCTGGAAGGCCATTCAAAACGTGTTGCCGTCCCTATCGCGCCCGACAGGTCAAGCAAAGCAAAACAAGTTAGCACTCATTTCATTGTGCCGGATTAGCATAGGAATGATTATATAATAACTATGACGTGTCTTCTGGTTTAAATTACAGCCCCCCCCCTCTACAGACGCAGGTACCCCCGACTACAGAAAGAGACACATTCATCTTTTTTTTGTCTCTCAAAATGTTTTACAGTTCTGCTACACTTATTAGTGGTGGCAGACCACTGGGCTTTTAAAAATGGCCAATTGCTTTGGTCATGAGAAAGGACATAAGGCTCACTCCAGGGAAAGCCGCGTGTGTGTGTGTGGTGTGGTGGCTGTGTGTGTGTGTGTGTGTGCTTGTGTGTGTGTGTGTGTGTGTGTGTCGTGTGTGTGTGTGTGTGTGTGTGGGTGTGTGTGTGTGGTGTGTGTGGTGTGGTTTGGTTGTCGTGGTGGTTGGTCGGATCTCCAAAGGCAGAAGTTTTCAACTAAGTCTGTGGATGCCTGGGATGTCCCGCCACAGGGGACGGCAGAAGCTGTGTTGTGTGTTGGTGAATAGTCCGTAGCCACATAATGGGAACAAAGCGTGCTTCATTTTAGGAGAGATGATTAGGTGGACTGCACTGCCTGACTCAAAGACGTGACTCATGAGTACAGAGGGTGAGCAGGGATGAGAGAGGGAGCGAGGGTTCGGAGCAGAGGGAGGGAAGGAATGGAGAGAAAGAAAGGGGGAGAGGATGGAGGGAGAAGAAGAGGGAGGGATGTAGGGAGGGAGAGAAAAGAGGGTGGGACGGAGGAATGGAGGGAAAGAGGGTGGACGTGAGGGAGGGATTGATGCAAATAGGTAGTTAATAGTTCAACCAAACTAGCATACTGGTACTATCTGCATCGTGACCCAATTTTTGGCTAACTCTTTTTGACTCATAACTTACACTGCTGCTACTGTTCTTAAATTTTATCTCGTTGCCTGGTCACTTTATCCTATCCCTACCTATATGTATTATTCACTCTGCATTAACCCGTTCGTACCCTACAAAATTGAATCTTCGGTGACTGTGGTAGCTCGCTTGTATCATAGCTCATTGTTAGTGTTATCTCATTGTTGGATGAAGGGAGGAGGGAGATGGATGGATGGAGGGATATGGATGGATGGAGTGGAGGGTATGTATTGATGTGGTGGTAAAGGGTTTTTGGGAGAGAGGGAGGGATGGAGGAAGAGATGTTTGGTTGTGGTAGCAGGAAGGCAATGGCGTGGGTAAAGAAAACAAGGACTTAGACTAGTATGCTGTCGGGTCCAAGTCGATGTTTCAAATCAAAATCAAGAAACCATCTAACAACGACTAAACCATATACCTTTGTGTTGAGGGCAGTCTTTGACGTGGTAGAGTTGGTGTAGATTCAGGGCCGGTCCTCCCTCTCCCTCCCAGTCCCTGCCTGGTGGAGCTGTTAGTTTCCTCAGACCCTCGTTCTGCTGGTGGCGCGGGGCGAGCGTGTGCACCAGGTTCAGACAGCCTTGGTGGAGTAGTCACACAGGGTCACAGTTAGTACACAACACTGCTCACCGCGCACGCACTTCTCCTTGCTTCTGCAGAGTGCTGTAGGAGAGAGTAGAGAGATTGTTAACATTTTGTAGTGAGAAGTTGGCTTTTTGATTGATGGTCAAGGACAAACGGGCTAGTATAGGCAAACTTGCCTATACCTGAAGCCACGTCATCTGGGACTCACTATTAATCTTAGTAGGACAAAAACAGTAGTAGCCAATGTTTTAAACAAATGTAGGAAGGAGAAAATCAACCCAAAGGAATATTTCTGAGCGGACAGGAAAACAAATCAGTGATGCTTAGAAGAAATGAAAGGATGGTAATAACTAATCGGAAGCAAAAGCACCGATGGGTACTGACAGAGGAGAGGAGGATCAAAATGAGGAGAGGAAGAGACTCAAGTGAGGAGAGAAAGTGAGGAGAGACAAAATGAGGAGAGGAGAGACAAAATGAGGAAGGATGACAAGTGAAGAGAGAGAACAATGTGAGGAGAGGAGAGTACAAAGTGAGGAGAGAGACGTGAGGAGGAAGGAAGAAGACAAAGGCAAGAGGAGATGACAGGAGAGAGAGAGAACAAAATGAGGAGAGGAGAAGACAAAGTGAGGAGAGGAGAGACAAAGTGTGGAGAGGAAGAACAATGTGAAAATGAGGAGAGGAGAGAGCAACAGTGTGAGGAGAGGAGAGACAAAGTGAGGAGAGGAGCAGATCATAAGTGTGGAGAGGATGAGAGCAAAGTGTAGAGGAAGAGACAAAGTGAGGAGAGGAGAGACAAAGTGAGGAAAGAGACGGAGAGGAGCAAAGTGAGGAGAGGGAGACAAAGTGGGAAGGAAGACACAACGCAGTGAGAAGAGTAGGAGAGAAACAAAATTGAGGAAGAGAGACAAAAGAGGAAGAGGACAAAGTGGAGGAGAAGGAATGAACAAAATGAAGGAGAGGAGAGACAGAAATGGTGGAGAGGAGAGACAAAGTGTGAAGAGGAGAGAAGTAGAGAGGAGCAAAAATGAGGAGAGGAAGACAAAGTGAGGAGAGGAGAGACAAAGTGTGGACGAGGAGGAGACACAGTGTGAGGTAGAGGAGAGACAAAGTGAGGAGAGGAGAGACAATGTGAAGGAGAAGGAGAGACAAAGTGAGGAGAGGAGAGACAAAGTGAGGAGAGAGAGACAATGTGTGGAGGGACGAGACGGAATACGTGAGGAAGAGGAGAGACAGAAGTGAGGAAGAGGAAGAGACCAAAGAGGAGAGGGAGACAATGTGAGGAGAAGGAGAGACAAAGTGAGGGAGAGGAGAGACAAAGTGAGGAGAGGAGAGACAAAGTGAGGAGCAGGAGAGACAAAATGGAGGAGAGGAGAGACAATGGGAGTGGAGAGACAGTGAGAGAGAGACAAGTGAGAGGACAGTGAGGAGAGGAGAGACACAAGAGGAGGAGAGAGAAGAGAGCAAAGTGAGGAGAGGAGAGACAAAATGCAGGAAGGAGAGACAAAGTGGGAGAGGAGGACAAGTGAGGAGAGAGAGACAAAATGGAAAAAAAGAAAGAAGGGAGAGACAAAGTGAGAGTAGAGAGAAAGAGGAGAGGACAATGTTAGGAGAGAGGAGACCAAAGTGAGGAGAGGAAGAAAATGTGAGGGAGGAGAGACAATAGTGAGGGAGAGAAAGAGGAAAGGGGTAGGAGAGCAAATGTGTGAGAGAGGACATGAGGAAGAGAACAAAGTGGAGGAGAGGAGAGACAAAGGGCAGGAGAAAGGAGAAGACAAAGTGAGGAGAGGAGGCAGGAGGTGGGAGAGGAGGACAACCAGGAGAGGGAGAGACAAAGTGAGGAGAGGAGAGACCAAAGTGGTGGAGAGGACGAAGACAAATTGTGAGGAGAGGAGAGACAAAATGAGGAGAGGAGAGACAAAGGTGTGGAGAGGAGAGACAACAAGTGAGGAAGAGGAGAGACAAAATGAGGAGAGGGAGAGACAATGTGAGGAGAGGAGAGAACAAATGAGGAGAGGAGAGACTAAAAATGGAGGAGAGGAGAGACAAGTGAGGAGAGGAGAGACAAAATTTTGTTTTTGCAAAGGTGTCTTCACAAGTCATGTTTAAACCTATTATTTTCAGTACAACCGGACAAACAGTAAGTGTTAGGATTCAAAGTTGTGTGGAAGAGGTTGTGGAGGGTGTGTGTGGAGTGGTGTGTGTGTACCTAGGCTGAGGCTTCCTAAATTATCTTCAAAACAATAATACCATAAAACTGTAGAACAATTGATAACAGAAAGTCATTACGACTGAAGAGTGTGTAGAGGGCTGAGCTGTGTTTTGTGGTGTGAAAGAAAGCATGTTGTCCAGCTCTAGTCGTCATTATTATTGTAGGCAAGCTTGAATTTTTGAAACGACAACTCTCTCCCTCGGCTATCCA
>NW_019942592.1:712865-714731 GCF_002910315.2 Salvelinus sp. IW2-2015 | reverse complement strand
CCTTCGTTAGCGTTCATAGTGGAGGTGGATGCGTCCGAGGCTGGTGTTGGAGCCGTGCTATCACAGCGCTCGGGCACACCACCGAAGCTCCGTCCCTGTGCTTTCTTTTCTAAGAAGCTGGAGCCGGCGGAGCGGAACTATGATGTGGGGGACCGGGAGTTACTAGCTATGGTAAAAGCCCTGAAGGTGTGGAGACACTGGCTTGAGGGGGCTAAATACCCTTTTCTCATCTGGACTGACCACCGCAATCTGGAGTATATCCGAGAGGCGAAGAGACTGAATCCGCGTCAAGCTAGGTGGGCCATGTTCTTTACTGGTTTTAGATTTACGATCTCTTACCGACCAGGTTCCCTCAACACTAAGGCCGACGCGCTGTCTCGTCTCTATGACACGGATGACCGGCCCATCGATCCGACTCCCATTCTTCCAGCCTCGTGTCTGGTGGCCCCGGTGGTATGGGAGTTGGACGCGGACATCGAGCGGGCGTTGAGGGTAGAACCTGTGCCGTCTCAGTGTCCTACTGGCCTGAGGTACGTACCGCTTGGTGTTCRTGATCGATTGATTCGGTGGGCTCATACACTACCTTCTTCGGGTCATCCAGGGATTGAGAGGACAGTGCGGGGTCTTAGGGGGAAATACTGGTGGCCCACCTTGGCTAAGGACGTGAGACTCTATGTCTCTTCCTGCTCGGTATGCGCACAGAGTAAGGCTCCTAGGCACCTGCCTAGAGGAAAGTTACAACCCCACCCGGTTCCACAACGGCAATGGTCTCATTTATCGGTAGATTTCCTGACTGATCTTCCCCCGTCTCAGGGGAACACTACCGTTTTGGTCGTTGTGGATCGGTTATCTAAGTCCTGTCGTCTCCTTCCATTGCCTGGTCTCCCTAYGGCCCTACAGACTGCGGAGGCTCTATTTACCCACGTCTTCCGGCACTACGGGGTGCCGGAGGACATCGTATCTGATCGAGGTCCCCAGTTCACGTCCCGGGTATGGAGGGCGTTTATGGAGCGTCTGGGGGTCTCGGTCAGCCTTACCTCTGGGTATCACCCCGAAAGTAATGGGCAGGTGGAAAGAGTGAACCAGGAGGTGGGTAGGTTTCTGAGGTCGTATTGCCAGGACCGGCCAGGAGAATGGGCAAGGTACGTCCCGTGGGCAGAGTTGGCCCAGAACTCACTCCGCCACTCCTCAACTAACATGTCGCCATTTGAATGCGTATTGGGGTACCAGCYGGTCCTGGCTCCGTGGCATCAGAGCCAGACCGAAGCTCCTGCGGTGGAGGAGTGGGTACAGCGCTCTAAAGAGACCTGGCGGGCAGTCCAGGCCTCTCTCAGGCAGGCCAGTGAGCGGCAGAAGAGGAGCGCTGACCGCCACCGCAGTRAGGCCCCTGTGTTCGCACCAGGGGACAGGGTCTGGCTCTCGACCCGAAACCTGCCCCTCCGCCTGCCCTGCCGGAAGCTGGGGCCGCAGTGTGTGGGGCCATTTAAAGTCCTGAGGAGGATAAACGAGGTGTGTTATAGATTACAACTCCCTTCTTACTATCGCATTAACCCCTCGTTTCATGTGTCTCTCCTCAGGCCGGTGGTAGCTGGTTCCCTTCAGGAAGGTGAGGTACCGGAGGTCCCTCCGCCCCCTCTGGATATTGAGGGGTCCCCGGCGTACGCTGTACGAGCTATTCTGGACTCGAGACGCCGGGTGAGGGGCCTGCAGTACCTCGTTGACTGGGAGGGGTACGGTCCGGAGGAGAGGTGCTGGGTACCGGGGAGAGACATTTTAGATCCTTCCCTCTTGGCTGATTTCCACCGTCGCCACCCGGATTGTCCTGCGCCTCGCCCTCCGGGTCGTCCTCCAGGCCGGGGTCGGCGC
>NW_019942592.1:708631-709619 GCF_002910315.2 Salvelinus sp. IW2-2015 | reverse complement strand
CTCAGGTGTGAGGGGTTTGACCTCAGAGCTGAGACCAGAGAAGCACAGCCTTCCTCTGTGACTAGACAGCCTGACAGCCTGCAAAGAGTCAAATCATTATAAAATCACACTGCTATTCTTTGGTGGTGAAAATATTGGCAGTATATTTTTTCAACATATTCAAATATATCAGTGACCTGAAACCTTCCATATCTATTCGTAAATTAATGTAACATCATAAAAAATGACAAATGATCAAAGTATTGCCTGCAGATAGAAACATGTATAGTACAAATATTTGAGTAGACTGACCAGACCAGTTTAAAAGCAGTATCAGTCAGAAGACAGACAGTGAGGTATCAGATTTAGATTGAATAGTGTATACATTACACACCATATCTATTTTGACAGTGAAGCTAACATTTGTAATGTGGCTCTATACTCTAACATTTTGGAATTGAGATCAAATTTCATATGAGGTGACAGTATATAACGTCACCTTTTATTTGAGGATATTTTCATACATATCTGTTTTACGTTTTTTTTTAAAAGCACTTCAAGTATCTAGTGCACCCATTTGAAGAAGTCATATTGAAGAGGCCAAATTCTGACCAATTCACCCATAGTGTATTAAAGTAGTCAAAAGTTTAGTTTTGGTTCGTAAACTCGTTGGTTGCATTTGCAGTTTGTTCTGGTTGTGTTTTGGGTTGTGTTTTKCCCAATAATAAAATGGTGGATGATGACTGGAATAATTATCTTTCTCAGAAAGTAGAAAATATGTTTCTAAAAACTACTAAATTAATCCTGACAATGGCATGATTAAGAAAAATCATGAATGATTCATGATTAATGATGAGTGAGAAAGTTACAGAGGCTACAACAAAACATGCTAACCTCTCACCATTACCAATAACAGAGGCTACAACAAAGCATGTTAACCTCTCACCATTACCAATAACAGAGGCTACAACAAAACATGCTAACCTCTCACCATTACCAATAACAGAGG